>NC_133334.1:30793487-31074364 GCF_042186555.1 Aquarana catesbeiana | reverse complement strand
GGAAATTCCCCTGCAAATTGCAATTTTCCATGTAAAGTGAGCAGCCTAGTTGCCTTTATCAAATCACCCCCCCCCCCCTTTTTTATTTTTTTATATTATTATTATTATTATTATACAGGATTTATATAGCGCCAACAGTTTACGTTACAACTTGAGGGTAGACAGTACAAATACAATACAATTTAATACAGTAGAAATCAGAGGGCCCTGCTCCTTAGAGCTTACAATCTAAGAGGGAAGGTCAAGAGATACAAGAGGTAATAACTGTGGGCGATGTGCTGATTGGGAGATAAATGTATATCTATTTCTTCCAAATAATTGGATGTTTGCAGTGAACACAACTTCACCCCATTCATTTAGACCCCTTTCATGCCGATGCGCTTTTCGGGCGTTTTAGCGCTAAAAATATCGCCTGTAAAGTGCCTCATAAGCCACCCCAGTGTGGGAGCCCGAGTGCTTTCACACTGGGGCGGTGCGCTTGCAGGACGGGAAACAAAGTCCTGGAATCAGCATTTTTGGGGCGGTGCGGGAGCGGTGCATACAGCACTCCTCCACCGCCCCTGCCCATTGAAATGAATGGGCAGCGCCTGCAAAGCGATTCGGCAGCGCTGCAACAACAGGGGCACTATTAACCCGTTTCTTCGACTTCTAGCGCGGGGGGGTTAAAAGCGCCCCGCTAGCGGCTGAAAAGCTCCACTATAACAGCGGTAAAGCGCTACTAAAGCTAGCGCCGCTTTACCGCTAACGCCCGCACCGCCCCAGTGTGAAAGGGGTTTAAGTCAAGAAAACGTGCTTTGCTAAGTGAACATTCTCTATTCTAACCAAACCCAGCTGAAGCTAAGGGATCATTATGATAGTTTGCATTTACAGAAAGAAAGTAGAG
This sequence comes from Aquarana catesbeiana, assembly GCF_042186555.1. Lineage (NCBI taxonomy): Eukaryota > Metazoa > Chordata > Amphibia > Anura > Ranidae > Aquarana > Aquarana catesbeiana. The sequence goes on along the minus strand of NC_133334.1, from coordinate 31,073,481 downwards.
ATGGCGACTTCCATATTTTCTTATCCAATAATTTTTTTATTATTTTCCAGTAAAAAAAAAAAAAAGGGGGGGGGGGGGTTATACAAAACATAGTGGGATTAACACATAAGTACAATTGTCTCCCATACATAGAGGCTTCTATATTTTCCATTACTGTCTTTTTAAAGGAAATTGTGCACTGAACCGATTGGCCATCTCAGGGTACATTCACATGAGTATGTGCGGATTTTTCTGCATGGAATGCAGGTTCTTGCTGGCAGAGTTAGCACAAGATCCTCACATTTCACATTTTGGTGCGTTTAGACGCGTACAGCATGTAGACATGTACAACTCTTTCATTCCAATCAATGACTACACATGTTTGCGCATTTATGCATGTCGAGCTGTGTGTATGAGCTCATTGATTACTATAGTGCTACGTTCAGATGCGCACGCTGTGCATGTCTAAATGCGTGAATGAGCCCCAAAACAGCACAAGATAACTAAACTAAAGCAGAATTAAAATTATTATTATAAATCGCAAATCGTTATTTTGGTTGCATCTGCCATGCAACAGAGCAAGTCCTGTCCCCCCAGTGTGGGGATGCTGTGCTAAACTGCAGCTTGCAACATATGTATAAGAAATAAATTATAGGAAATATAAGAAATAAAAAAAGTCCTTCAGTAAATCCATCTGACAGTGTGTTGGCAGACCAAGATAAAATAAAACATATACAATGTATATTATTGAAGGTTTACTAAAAAAAAAAAAAAAAAAAAATATGTACAAATATATAAAACATTGCAGCAACTGTCAAATAAAAAGACACAGTGATAAAAAATAACATTTCCTCATCTGTTTAGAATTAGGATTATTTATTATAATTTATTGTACAGAAATACCACAAAGGTTCTATACCTTATATGATCTTTATCCCAATGCAGCAAGTTTTGTATTTTGTTTAATATATTTGGATGATCGAATGCCCTCAGTCACTTTATTTAAAAAAAAAAAAAAAAAAAAAGTAAAAATGATCTTCCTTTGTAAATCAATCCCATATACTGTACTAGAGAAAAACAGTAAAGTACAGTCACTTCGCAAAATGACTAAGTAGAAAACCAAGCCTGCGTATATAATGAGCAACTACAACCACATGAATATATACTTATAAACTATTGACACAAAGAAGTATATACCATTTATAAACCATTAACGCTTACAGAATTTTTTTTTTTGTTACAAATATCTATCTATTTAGCTACTCATTATCAAGACAGAAAAAAGGCATGAAGACAATAAGAAAAGCATAAATTATTATTGTAATAATATTATTTATTATTTATTATTTACTTTTACAATTTTACAATTTATTATTGTCATTAATAACTCATTAATTGTCATTAATTAATTTCTACATATATAAAGATTTATTTAAAGGGTATCTGGCAAAAACGAAAGAGCGTTTGGAATCCACTCACTAATATGATATTATGGGGTGTTTCCGCTGTCTGTCATTGCCCAGTTATATACTATGTTATACATAATGTATGTATTAAGCAGATTATCTAAGTTCATTCAGCCTTTTATTCTCTAAAGAAAAATAAATAACATTTTATACAGTTTAATTGGCTCTCTGTAATGCCATTTACATACCAGTGACAAATAATAGATATATAGATATAAATATATAGATCTATATCTATGTATATAGATATATAAAGATATCTACATCTATATATTTATATATATATATATATATATATATATATATATATACACACACACACACACATTTTACTATCTGGCCACCTTATGTGGCATCAGACAGATTTTTTTTTTTTTTAGATTAGAGAGGGATGGGGGATTAGCAAGTATTAAAAATGTATTTTTGTTTAAATAAGCAAATAGAACTTAGGACTTTTTTCCAATTGTGCACTTTCTAAAATGTGAAAAAGAAAACAATTAGCATGCATACACATTGCCTTTCTGTTAAAAAAAATTTTTTAAAAATTTACACACTTTGCATACTTTTATGTGAATTTGTTTTAACTTGACTAATTTGTTAAGTTACGAGTCTATAGTTTTGGTAAACAAGCGGATAAAAAAAAAAAAATATTTAGTGATTAGTGTACCTTTGAAAAACATATATATATAAAAAGTATTATAAGTAAAAAAAAAAAAAACACTCTTTTTTGGAGTAATAGCCCATCTCAGTTGTTAAAATTCTGTTTTTATATAATACATTTTAAATAAATAATACATATTTATAGAATATAATCATTTTGAGGTGTTTTTTAAATATTTATTATCATCAAAAGGCAGGAAGGGGTAAAATTTAGATACTTTAACAAGGACTCTGATTTGAAATTGTAATGAAGAATTAACAAATAACCTTTTTTGTGACTTTAACATTTAAAAAAAAAAAACATTCTAAAAAAAGACAAATTTAACATAGTTAATTTGAAATATGGTACATGGTGTGTTTGTTGCAAAGTTTAAAATACAAATATGTTTATATTATTTAGTAATTTTCCACATCAGATATATGTTGCATTGCTAACGTTGTCATTGTAACGTTAATAAAATTATCTACATCAATAGTATTCATTATTGTCTATATTATTTATTTTTATGTTTACCTCTTGACATAAATAAGCGTAGTGGTAGTAATAAGTAGTGGTAGACCATAGAGTTGATTGTTTCTGAAAAAAAAAAAAAACAACAACAAAAGCAAAACAAACAAAAAAAAACTGTATTAACATTGCTAAAACAAAATTTGCTATGTGATTACTTATTATATAATCAATTTTTTTGTTACATTTTGAAATATGTTACAAAAAAATTGCCACTGAATTTTTCCACTTGTATTGTTTTGACGCTACTTTTGCAATTTTCACATCTCAATTTCCTTACCATGACATATTTTTCTTTAAAAATCCAGACATCATATTCCACGGTCTTGTCCCATAATATTTTAATAGAAATGTTTAACCCAACTTTTTTTGGTCTACTATGTTGTACATTTCACATATTACAAACATATTTTTTTTTTTTATTTGCATTGTGCTTAGTCCCCCTGGTATTTATTTATTTGATGGGCTGTGTAATTCGTACACATTTCATTTGGACATATGTATATAAAATAATGTCTATACAGATATGTACAGCTCAGACATGTTTCCAATTTAAACAGCCCAGAGCTGCAGATTCTCGTTTGACTCTTCAAACACAACTGATAATATTACGCTATGGGGGGGTGGATTGCTATAGAAGTATTTTTTTTTTTTTTTGCTTCAAACGTTCAATTAGGTTTGAAGGAAACACCCATTTTTTTTTTACATTTCCCTTAAGGTTATTAGATGTATGAAATGAATAAGAATTCAGCGGGAAGTGTATAGACTTACCTACAACATATCCATTCACAAGTAAAAAAAAATAATTTTTTTTTAAAGGGCGGTGGTGGATATATTGCTCTATGTACAGCTCTCCACCTTCCCTTATATTAACATAGTATCTAATGGGTCCTTTAAGATCCACATAATATTTGTCCTTTGAAGTAATCAATTGCATAATTTTGATTTAATTATTGAGATTGATAATTATTGAGGCTGATTTACTAAATGAGTAAGGAATGTTAATTTCAGTCATCCAATCATGCACACATTAAAATCCTGTTGTTTTTTTTATTCATTTTTTTATTCCTCAGCACGTGATTGGGTATTCAAAGCAAACATAGATTCATTTTGCTAAATATCAATTCTCTACTATTTTAGTAAATCCATAGTCTATCTATCGATCTCTATCTACTGTACCTGCCTTTCTTTCCTTTGTTCTCCTTATCATAGGCATGTGCACAGGGTATGCCAGGTGTGCCTGGGCATATCCTAATCACTCGGTCCAGCGCAGATTCCCTCTGTTTAGACCCCTGATATTTCACCAAAGCCCCCCCCCCCCCCAATGGAGCTCCTAAAAAAAAAAAATTGAAAAAAAAAAAAAATAATAAAAAAAAATAAAATTATAAAAAAATAGAATAAAAAAAAAAGAAGTACTGACAGCGTCCTCTGCCCTACTGACACCAATCTCTGCCCTTCTGACACTGTCCACTGCTCTACTGACACTGTCAGTATTTATACACGTGCATATGTGTTTGAGCTTCGGGGTGCACACCCTAATGCAATAAGCTGTGCACACCTGTGCTCCTTATTATTACTGTTCTATACAGTGCCACCATGATTTACAACTCTGTAAACTAAAAAGTAAGTGTGCAGTCCTATTTAGGGAAGCTTCTGATTGGCTAAGACATTATTTGCCTGAATAATTGTACGCCGAGTTCTCTGAATTGCAAAGAATTACGCAATTTCAAAATGTAGGCCATCATGATTCTTAAATCTTAAATAGTATGATCATGTACAGACTGGACAAGTCTGGTCTGCATTGTATATATATATATATATATATATATATATATATTGTTATTATTATTTTGTAATTCACCAAGATGATTCGTTGGGCTTGATTCACTAACTGAGTGGTAGTTATGTTCATTCCAATCATCCAATCATGTACAAAATCGTTTTTTTTTTTTTCCCCTTGAACACGATTGGGCACTCCAAGTGAGCGTGGCCTTCATTTATAAAGATGCAATAGCATTTTAGGCATCTTAAATTATGCCTAAGGGGTGCTAAAGTGACCTCTCAATCAACACTATGGCACAACATTTTAGCTTGTTTGAAGTGTGATTTTCTATGCTTTAAGTGAAATTGTAGCTTGCAGATAACAAAGCTAGGTGAAGAGTCTCTCTACTCCTTTAGTAAATCAGACCCACAAAAGGCCATATAAAGCTGCAGTAATAGAAAAAGTTATGGATTTATTTGAGATATGTATTTTACTACTACATAATGGTAAAAAAGTAAGTGACCCCTATATTTTAATGGGAAAAAAAAATGTATCTGGAGGATATTCTAACAAAAATAAACAAATAAAAAAAGACCAATAATCTGGAAAAAAAAAAGATTTTCTTTGTTTCTGTTATACTTTTTTTTTTCAATAAGTAGTTTTTCTCCTGCACTGACGGACACTGATGGTATGCAGCACTGATGGGCACTGATAGGCAGCACTGGTATGCAGCACTGATGGGCTCTGATAGGCGGCACTGGTATGCAGCACTGATAGGCGGCACTGGTATGCAGCACTGATAGGCGGCACTGGTATGCAGCACTGATAGGCAGCACTGGTATGCAGCATCGATGGGCACTGATAGGCAGCACTGGTATGCAGCACTAAGGGGCACTGATAGGCGGCACTGGTGTGCAGCACTGATATGCGGCACTGGTATGCAGCACTGATAGGCAGCACTGGTATGCAGCACCGATGGGCACTGATAGGCAGCACTGGTATGCAGCACTGATGGGCACTGATAGGCAACACTGGTATGCAGCAGTGATGGGCACTGATAGGCGGCACTGGTATGCAGCACTGATAGGCGGCACTGGTATGCAGCAGCGATGGGCACTGATAGGCAGCACTGGTATGCAGCACTGATGGGCACTGATACATGACACTGATAGGCAGCACTGATGAGGAGATACTGACAGGCAGTACTGATGGGCACTGATTGGCATCCCACCCAATGCGCTGACCCCCCCCCCCCCCCCCGTCAGGAGAGCCGCACTTTCTGGTTACGCTGTGATCAGCTGTGATTGGACACAGCTGATCACATGGTAAAGAGCCTACGTCATAGGCTCTTTGCCAAGATCGGAATGACAGACCGCACTACCAATCGCCTTGCTGTGCGCCCCCGGGGGTGCGCACGAGTGGCTTATCCTGCTGGATGTCATATGACGCCCAGTCAGGATAATGGTTAAGCTTTAACAATAAAACCTAAAAGCTGATTGGTTACTATACCCAGCTGCACCAGATTATGTGTGCACCCATTTTAGTAAATCTCTCCTGTTGCATCTTACCAGTCCTTAATATGGTGGCTGAAAGGTTTTCCTTTTTCACGCTAAGTGCATTTTCTGCAAATACAGAAAAATCCTGCCAGAAATCCAATGTCCTTGTAACTTTATGTGCACCTAACTACCGTCTCAAACAAAGTTATCAGCATTTGCAGCTGTCGTCTGTGAACTACAAAGCAATGCCCCTCTATATTATAGAGGTGAGGTGTCAGGGAGGTGTTTGTAGTCCAATCAGGATAGCTGCCTAGAGTGACTATTCTGCTCCTCCATAGATACAGTACAACAGTGAGGGTTGTCAGCCTAGGACAGAAAGTATGTTACTGGTAGGATCACCAGGTAGAATAAACAAAGAAAAGCCTGAACAAAGAAAACAAATCCAGAAAACACATTGAAGGGCTGTGAAGCTGCAATATATTATGTTTTTTTCGTTTTTGGGTGTAGATACAGTTGATTGACTTTGTGCCTTTTTCAGTCTCATTGTTTTCATCCTGCAAAAGTGTTACAAATGCCCCCTGGTCTATATGGTTAGTCCCATATGTATAATGGGTGACTTTTCTAATAGGTAAGTATATATTTTAAAAGCCGATCGATTGCTTCTTTATGACACCACTGTAAACGTAATTGTTGGCATCAAATAGAAGGATTTGAAGACCATAAAGTTTAATCTCAGAAGCGTTGGCCATGGCGAGCCACCTGCGGCCCTTTCACTACCCCAGCCTGTATACGTTTTGTATATGTCGGTGGGGAGATATGTATTCCATATGTGCGCACACAAGGTCCATATAAATATTACATTAGGAATGTATTGTTCCTGCGCATTTTATCCCCAACCGTTTTGTGAGTGATAATGTAAAGGGCCCCCCTCCTCCCCGACTGTTTGAGTCCAGCTCTTGCCTCCGGGGCCTGGAACAGATTGCTGCGCTCAGCAGGCGATTCGATTTGAATCTCATAAAGCAAAGAAGAACGAGCTCTGACTTCCCAGAGCCTGATGGGAGATGGCGAGGAGGCGTTCACACCACCAGAGAAACTTGTAGAGTTCTTTCAAATATATAATAGTTACAAAGAGAGTGTGGGGGAGAGAGAGAGAGAGATATGTGGAGAGAGATATGTGGAGAGGGGAGAGAGGGGGTGCAGAGATTGACATGGGGGGAGAGAGAGAGAGAAGAGAGAGAGAGAGGGAGAGAGAGAGAGAGAAGATAGATAGAGAGAGAGAGAGAGAGAAGATAGAGGGGGGGGAGAGAGAGAGAAGGAGGCAGAGAGTGGCATGGGGAGAGAGAGATCTATATTGAGAGATCTATCAATTATCACTGTTACATAGAGAGAGAGAGAGATGTGGAGAGAAGAGAGAGAGAGAGACAAGGAGGGAGAGAGCGAGAGGGATGGGGAGAGAGAGATGAGGAGGAGGGGGAGAGAGAGAGAGAGATGAGGAGGAGGGAGAGAAAGATCTATATTGAGAAATCTATCAATTATCACTGTTACAGAGAAAAAGAGAGAGAGATGGGGAGAGAGAGACAAGGTGGATAGAGAGAGTCAGAGAGAGAGAGAGAGAGAGAGAGAGAATGGGGAGAGAAGAGAGAGAGACAAGGAAGAGAGAGAGAGAGATGGGGGAAGAAAGAGATGGGGGGATGGGTGGTGAAGAGGGAGAGAGAGAAATGGGGAGGGAGGGAGACATGGGGAGAGACGAGAGAGAGAGAGAGAGATGGGGAGAGAAGATAGAGAGAGACATGGGGAGAGAAGAGAGAGAGAGACATGGGAGAGAAGAGAGAGAGAGAGATGGGGAGAGAAGAGAGAGAGAGATATGGGGAGAGAAGAGAGAGAGATATATGGGGAGAGAAGAGAGAGACATGGGGAGAGAAGATAGAGAGAGACATGGGGAGAGAAGAGAGAGAGAGACATGGGGATAGAAGAGAGAGATATGGGGAGAGAAGAGAGAGAGAGAGACATGGGGAGAGAAGAGAGAGAGAGAGACATGGGGAGAGAAGAGAGAGAGAGACATGGGGAGAGAAGATAGAGAGAGACATGGGGAGAGAAGAGAGAGAGAGACATGGGGAGAGAAGAGAGAGAGATATGGGGAGGGAAGAGAGAGAGACATGGGGAGAGAAGAGAGAGAGAGACATGGGGAGAGAAGAGAGAGAGACGTGGGGAGAGAAGAGAGAGAGACATGGGGAGAGAAGAGAGAGAGAGAGACATGGGGAGAGAAGAGAGAGAGACATGGGGAGAGAAGAGAGAGAGACATGGGGAGAGAAGAGAGGGAGACATGGGGAGAGAAGAGAAAGACATGGGGAGAGAAGAGAGAGAGAGACATGGGGAGAGAAGAGAGAGAGATATGGGGAGAGAAGAGAGAGAGAGAGACATGGGGAGAGAAGAGAGGGAGACACGGGGAGAGAAGGGAGAGAGACATGGTGAGAGAAGAGAGAGAGACGTGGGGAGAGAAGAGAGAGAGAGACATGGGGAGAGAAGTGAGAGAGACATGGGGAGAGAATAGGGAGACATGGGGAGAGAAGGGAGAGAGACATGGGGAGAGAGAGACATGGGGAGAGAATAGAGAGACATGGGGAGAGAAGAGAGAGAGAGAGACATGGGGAGAGAAGAGAGAGCGACATGGGGAGGGAAGTGAGAGAGAGACATGGGGAGAGAAGAGAGGGAGACATGGGGAGAGAAGAGAGAGACATGGGGAGAGAAGAGAGAGAGAAACATGGGGAGAGAAAAGAGAGAGAGAGACATAGGGAGAGAAGAGAGAGAGAGAGAGACATGGGGAGAGAAGAGAGAGAGAGACATGGGGAGAGAAGAGAGAGAGAGACATGGGGAGAGAAGAGAGAGAGAGACATGTGGAGAGAAGAGAGAGAGACATGGGGAGAGAAGAGAGAGACATGGGGAGAGAAGAGAGAGAGATACATGTGGAGAGAAGAGAGAGAGATATGGGGAGAGAAGAGAGAGAGAGAGACATGTGGAGAGAAGAGAGAGAGATATGGGGAGAGAAGAGAGAGAGAGACATGGGGAGAGAAGAAAGAGACATGGGGAGAGAAGAGAGAGAGATACATGTGGAGAGAAGAGAGAGAGATATGGGGAGAGAAGAGAGAGAGACATGGGGAGAGAAGAGAGAGAGATACATGTGGAGAGAAGAGAGAGAGATATGGGGAGAGAAGAGAGAGAGATACATGGGGAGAGAAGAGAGGGAGACATGGGGAGAGAAGAGAGGGGGACATGGGGAGAGAAGAGAGAGAGAGACATGGGGAGAGAAGAGAGAGAGAGAGACATGGGGAGAGAAGAGGGAGAGAGAGAGACATGGGAAGAGAAGAGAGAGAGAGAGACATGGGGAGAGAAGAGAGAGCGACATGGGGAGGGAAGTGAGAGAGAGACATGGGGAGAGAAGAGAGAGACATGGGGAGAGAAGAGAGAGAGAAACATGGGGAGAGAAGAGAGAGAGAGACATGGGGAGAGAAGAGAGAGAGAGAGACATGGGGAGAGAAGAGAGAGCGACATGGGGAGGGAAGTGAGAGAGAGACATGGGGAGAGAAGAGAGGGAGACATGGGGAGAGAAGAGAGAGACATGGGGAGAGAAGAGAGAGAGAAACATGGGGAGAGAAAAGAGAGAGAGAGACATAGGGAGAGAAGAGAGAGAGAGAGAGACATGGGGAGAGAAGAGAGAGAGAGACATGGGGAGAGAAGAGAGAGAGAGACATGGGGAGAGAAGAGAGAGAGAGACATGTGGAGAGAAGAGAGAGAGACATGGGGAGAGAAGAGAGAGACATGGGGAGAGAAGAGAGAGAGATACATGTGGAGAGAAGAGAGAGAGATATGGGGAGAGAAGAGAGAGAGAGAGACATGTGGAGAGAAGAGAGAGAGATATGGGGAGAGAAGAGAGAGAGAGACATGGGGAGAGAAGAGAGAGACATGGGGAGAGAAGAGAGAGAGATACATGTGGAGAGAAGAGAGAGAGATATGGGGAGAGAAGAGAGAGAGACATGGGGAGAGAAGAGAGAGAGATACATGTGGAGAGAAGAGAGAGAGATATGGGGAGAGAAGAGAGAGAGATACATGGGGAGAGAAGAGAGGGAGACATGGGGAGAGAAGAGAGGGGGACATGGGGAGAGAAGAGAGAGAGAGACATGGGGAGAGAAGAGAGAGAGAGAGAGAGACATGGGGAGAGAAGAGGGAGAGAGAGAGACATGGGAAGAGAAGAGAGGGAGACATGGGGAGAGAAGAGAGAAAGAGAGAGACATGGGGAGAGAAGAGAGGGAGACATGGGGAGAGAAGAGAGAGAGACATGGGGAGAGAATAGAGAGACATGGGGAGAGAAGAGAGAGAGAGACATGGGGAGAGAAGAGAGAGAGAGATATGGGGAGAGAAGAGAGAGAGAGAGAGAGAGAGAGACATGGGAAGAGAAGAGAGGGAGACATGGGGAGAGAAGGGAGAAAGAGAGAGACATGGGGAGAGAAGAGAGGGAGACATGGGGAGAGAAGAGAGAGAGACATGGGGAGAGAATAGAGAGACATGGGCAGAGAAGAGAGAGAGAGAGACATGGGGAGAGAAGAGGGAGAGAATAGAGAGACATGGGGAGAGAAGAGAGGGAGACATGGGGAGAGAAGAGAGGGAGACATGGGGAGAGAAGAGAGAGAGACATGGGGAGAGAATAGAAAGACATGGGGAGAGAAGAGAGAGACGTGGGGAGAGAAGAGAGAGAGACATGGGGAGAGAATAGAGATACATGGGAAGAGAAGAGAGAGAGATGGGGAGAGAATAGAGAGAGAGACATGGGGAGAGAAGAGAGAGAGAGAGAGAGACATGGGGAGAGAAGAGAGAGAGACATTGGGAGAGAATAGAGAGAGAGAGATGGGGAGAGAAGAGAGAGAGACATGGGAGAGAATAGAGATACATGGGAAGAGAAGAGAGAGAGAGACATGAGAAGAGAAGAGAGAGACATGGGGAGAGAAGAGAGAGACATGGAGAGAGAAGAGAGGGACATGGGGAGAGAAGAGAGAGAGACATGAGAAGAGAAGAGAGAGACATGGGGAGAGAAGAGAGAGACATGGGGAGAGAAGAGAGGGACATGGGGAGAGAAGAGAGAGAGACATGAGAAGAGAAGAGAGAGACATGGGGAGAGAAGAGAGGGGGACATAAGGAGAGAAGAAAGAGAGAGGGAAACATAGAGAGAGATGGGGAGAGAGAAAGAGAGTTGAGGAAGGAGAGAGAGAATATGGAGGAGAGGGAGAGAGAGAGAAATATGGGTATATAAAGAGAGAAGGAGGGGGAAAGAGGGAGAGAGAGGTGAGGAGGGAGATAGAGATAGGAAGAGAGCAAATGAGAGAGAAAAATAGGGGGGAAAGGAGTGAGAGAACAGGAGAGATGGAGAAAAAATAAGGGTAGGAGGGTGAGAAAAACCGAGGGGGAGAAAGGGGTGGGGGGGAGGTACAGGGACAAAATGGGAGATAGAAGTAGGTAGGGGGAGAGAAAAATGAGAAAGAGAGAGGGGGGGAAGAAAAATAGCAAGAGAGGGAAAAGCAGAGACATTAAAGAAGCATGCAGCCAGTGAAGTAAAAAAAAAGCATGGATGTCTTAATAGACTTGCTTGTTCCAGGTCACTAGGTAGTAAAGGAAAGATAATCATGACAATCTTAGAGTATGTATCTTTAGAAATAAGTCATCAGTTTGAACTCTCATAACGGTATCCTAAGAGGTTCCCTTAAAGCAGTGGTTCACAACCCCGTCCTCAAGTACCCCCAACAGGCCATGTTTTGGGAATTTCTCTTAGATAAAATAGCTGTCCAAAATACCAAGCCATTGACTCTCATTTAAAGCACCTGTGCAAGATAAAAGAAAACCTGCAAACATGGCCTGTTGGGGGTACTTGAGGACCGAGGTTGAGAACCACTGCCCTACTGGATGTGCACACTTGAATGTAATAATCACTAGCCTTGCGCTGACAAGGAGGAAAATAATCTCATGGTGTGGAAAAATCACATGCAACGAGGTCCATCTGAAGGCTGATTTTAACAAACATTAAGGTTCAATTCCAAAAATAGGTTTATTCCAAACACAAATTGCATATAAGGAGCCAACATGTTTCATGGCCTGTACATCAGCCTAGATTGCTTGACCCAGCTGCTGACCAAGGTTGTGCCAATCCTTACACGACCAAAAGATCCTTACTGAATATTTTGTTTCATAAAGCCCTGATGAAGAAGAAAGGGGGGGGGGTAGAACCCCCAAAAGGCATTGGCTTTTTATTTACAATCTGGGTTTGGAGTAAGCCTATTTTTGGACTTGAATATTATTATGGTGTGGAGCTTCAATTTCAAATGTATGCATCCTCACCACGACCCAAGGCGACCGTGGGAATCCTTTGGTGTGCAGGAGCTGCCCGCCTAATATTCATATGCCCCATAGTCATACCACCATCAAACAGTTGCACAACGACGACAATACAAAACCCTCATTCAGTCCAACCTCAGAGTCACAGCACTATGAACCCACAATTTTTATTTTTTTTTGCAAACAGTAAGACAGATTCAGACAGCACTTGAAAAGTACCTGGTATCCATGTGAGCAGGCACAACCCTGCACAAGCGCTAGTGCATACGGAAACCTGAATGTATCCGCTCTACAGTGCACTCACCTGTGTTGGGGCCCCTATCAAAACCCTGCAGACCCCTTCCTCGTCTCCCCAAGGCTAGGTACTCACTAGCAGTTTTTTTTTTCCAACCCCGCGGTCAGCGCTCGCTGATAAAGAATTGATTTCAAATATATATTTGTATGACAATTTAAAACAGTTTAATTATTATATAATTATATATTATATAATTATATATATATATATATTATATATATAATTATACTAATTATTTATTTTTACTCTGTACTCCAAAGGCTGTTTTTTTTTTTTTTTTATTTTGAACATGGGACCAGCAGCTCCTAGAAGCTCCTCCTGCCACTGTTTCCCTGCAGACAGGCTGGGAAAGAGCTGGGTCATGTGACGGCTGTATATCCATTAGGAAAAAGGTACTTAGTACTTTTTTTTTATTAACCACTTCCATACCGGGCCTATTCTGGCACTCCTCTCCTACATGTAGAAATTATAATTTTTTTGCTGGAAAATTACTCAGAACCCCCAAACATTATATATGTTTTTTTTTTTTTAGCTGAGAACATAGGGAATAAAACGTTGCAACTTTTAATGTCACAAGGTATTTGCGCAGCAATTTTTCAAACATGTTTTTTTGTTTGGAAAAAAATGTTTCATGAGTTAAAAAAAAAAACAAAACACTAAAATTGGCCCAATTTTTTTGTATAATGTGAAATACGATGTTACGCTGAGTAAAGTAGATACCTAACATGACATACTTTAAATTGCGCACACTCTGGGAATGGCGCCAAACTTAGTTTCTTAAAATTCTCCATAGGCGATGATTTAACATTTTTTACAGGTTATCAGTTTAGAGAGCGGACATCATCCCGGTATGAAAAATTTCAGCCGGCCATTCCCTGTACTGCAGAAGTGATTTGAGTGGATATACCGGTAAAGTACCTAGTCGCGTATGGTATTGTCAGAGCGAGCGAATGTCAGAGCGAGAGCAATAATTCTAGTACCAGACCTCTAAACTGGTAACCTGCAAAAACGTTTAAAGCGTCGCCCTATGGTGATTTTAAGTACCGTACTTTTGCTGCCACTCCACGGGCAGACTCAGTTATAAAGCGTGACATGTTAGGCATCTATTTACTCGGTGTAACATCAACTTTTATATTTTACAAAAAAAAAATAGGTATTATATAGTGTTTGTGTGCAATAAAAATTCATTAAATTGTATCATGTAGAATTATTTTTTATTATTTTTTTTTTCTATAGAGCCTCTGCTAAAAAAAATATATATGTATATATATATATATATATATATATATATATATATATATATATATATATATATATAAAACGTTTGGGGGTTCTAAGTTATTTTCAAGCAAAAAAAAAAAGAATTTAGATTTTTACCTGTAAGAGAGTAGTGTCACAATTGGCCCGGTTGGCAAGTGGTTAAAGTAGAACTATATGTAAAACTTTTTCTTTTCCATTTTGGTTAGAATAAGGGAGGGTTAGGGTTTTTTTGTTTGTTTTTTTGCCCTCTGTGTCCCATTTGGAGATTTCCCTTCACTTCCTGTTCCATAGCCAAAAGAGGAAGTGAGAGAAAATCCCTCCAAAGTGAGAGAAATCCCTGGTTGTCACCAGAACTAGTGTTCCTATTGGAAGATTTCCCCTCTATTACTGTCCTGGTGACAACCAAAAATTGATATTTCCTTTCACTTTTGGTGATAACGGTAAACAGGAGAAATAGAGGGGGTCAATCTTCCTAACGGTGGGGGGCACAGACAGCAATAAACACCTAACGGGGGTTCTAATTACTCTTAACTCTATCCAACTTTTTTTTAAAAAAGGCGCCTTTAGTTATACTTTAAATCACATTGTTACGTGGCCAATATTTTACTGGTTTGACTGGTAAAAATGTAACTTTTTGCCAACGTTAATAATAAGAAAGGGATCATAAGGCTGCTAAATTTTCAAAGGAAGGTGACTACCTCCGAGACATAATTTCTCCCAATTGAACGAGCTGAGGATTTCTAATTTTTATTGTTAAAAAAAAAAAAAATTTTAAATGCAACATTGTTGCCAACTATTAGAAGCAGAAACATTTTTTTTTTTTTTTTAGGGTGACCATAAAATGGAAATGTTTGTACGCAGACAGGTGTTCTTGTACAGAACATAAAACTTCCATGTTTTCAGATGACGTTTTATTGTACAAGCTGGAAAGTATTGTAGCTGATAAAACATGAAAGGAAAGTTTGTGTAACAAGTTCAAGAGAAACTTGCACCGTGTAGTAAAGTAACTGGCTGTCTTTGACTAAGCAGCCAATCAGTGCCTCTGTCTCGCACATATTTAGCCCTGTCGCACAGCTGTAACTGGGAACTAAACAGGAACTACTGGCCATCTGATAAAGTAGGAAGGTCAAATCCTGCTGAGTATAATTAAAGGCAAAACTTGTTCTTTGTTTTTCTTTAATTTTGAACAGAGCAGAGAGGGATTAGAACACCTGTCAGTTTTTTATTGTTGTCTGTGCCGTGCCCCCCCCCCCCCCCCCCCCCGGTGACCATTATCACCGAGCTGGTACATGCGGTGAGGTGAGTGCCTGGTGAGGCACTGGTAGTATCAGAGCCAGATACACACAGGTTACATACGCCGCGATCGTTAGAGCGAGAGTGATAATTCTAGCACTAGACCTCCTCTGTAACTCTAAACATGTAATCTGTAAATAAAAAAATTTAACCGTCTTCTATGGAGATTTATAAGTACTGAAGTTTGGCGCCATTCCACAAATGTGCGCAATTTTAAAGTGTGACATGTTAGGTATCTATTTACTCAGCGCAACATCATCTTTCACATTATACAAAAAAAAAAATCAGGCTAAGGTTCGTGTTGTTTTTTTTTTTCATGAAACTGTTTTTTTCCCACAAAAAAACGCGTTAAAAAAAAATTGCTGCGCAAATACCGTGTGACATAAAAAGTTGCAATGACCACCATTTTATTCCCTAGGGTGTCTGCTAAAACAATATATATATATATATATATATATATAATGTTTGGGGGTTCTCGGTAATTTTCTAGCAAAAAAAATTATGATTTTTTTCAAGTAGGAGAGAAGTGTCAGAATTGGCCTGGGTGGCAAGGGGTTAATTACTATAAGTAAGTAATATACGAATAATTATTATATATTGTTTTTAAGGTAATTTACTATATTTTCAAAAACTGTACTCAAGCAGGTGGCTTAACAGACAAATTACTGAAGTTTGAAGTTATAACTTCCAACCAGTAATTTCACAGTAAATAGATAAATAATAAATTATTATGTTATAACATATGTTGCTATATGTTATAACCTATAGTATAATATTATATGATTTAGCTTGTACCTTTTCAGCAGGCAAAAGATTCTCCTTCTCCCTCTTAACTGTGTGAGAAAAACATGGGATTGTGGGTAAATCTTATACACATAAACCCATGTTTTTTCCTTGTAGTTAATAGGGCTGGAAGGGAGCTTTTGTCTTCTAGACATATGTCCCTTCTATGACACTGCAGAGAGAGGTGTGCCTCCACTGCCGCATTTTTATAGGACAGCTGGGACCAATGGTACTTTACCATTGGTCCAAGACTCCAAGCTATTTATTGAGCTTAATACCTCTGACAAGAAGTGAGAGGCACTGTGAGCTCATCCTCTCAGTCCACTGCAAACAGAGTGTGCCAGCCTGTATTTAAAGTGGCCGCTCCGTGTTTAGTTTCTGCGCAAGGAGTCCCATATCTCTGGAACCTTAGGTCGTAGGAGTTTTTGGGGTAAGACTTAGGCTACATACCCCCCACATTTGGGGTCTCTATGATCCCAGGTCGCCAAGCTATGACCCTCGAAGCTCGATTTTTTTTTTAAATGTTTATAGGTAAGGCCCTGCCTCCCCTGACGGCACGTCCCTGTCACCAAGAGTGAAAGTAAAATGCCAAATTTTGGGTTGTCACCAGAACAGGAATAGAAGTGTCTAATTAGGACAATATGTCTAGAGTGGAAATGTTCCAATCGGGATTCTAGTTCTAAAAGGGAAATGTTCCAATCAGAAAACTAGTTTTAAAAGGGAAATTTTCCAATCAGAAAACTAGTTCCAAAAGGGAAATGTTCCAATCAGGACACTAGTTCTAAAAGGGAAATGTTCCAATCAGGACACTAGTTCCAGAGAGGAAATGCTCCAATCGGGATGCAAGTTCTAAAAGGGAAATGTTCCAATCAGGACATTATTTCTAGAAGGGAAATGTTCCAATCAGGACACTAGTTCTAGAGAGGAAATGCTCCAATCGGGATGCAAGTTCTAAAAGGGAAATGTTCCAATCAGAACATTATTTCTAGAAGGGAAATGTTCCAATCAAGACACTAGTTCTAGAGAGGAAATGCTCCAATCGGGATGCAAGTTCTAAAAGGGAAATGTTCCAATCAGGACACTAGTTCTAAAAGGCAAATGTTTCAATCAGGACACTAGTTCTAGAGAGGAAATGCGCCAATCGGGATGCAAGTTCTAAAAGGGAAATGTTCCAATCAGGACACTAGTTCTAGAGAGGAAATGCTCCAATCGGGATGCAAGTTCTAAAAGGGAAATGTTCCAATCAGGACATTATTTCTAGAAGGGAAATGTTCCAGTCAGGACACTAGATCTAAAAGAGAGATGTTTCAATCAGGACACTATTTCTAAAAGGCAAATGTTTCAGTCAGGACACTAGTTCTAAAAGGGAAATGTTCCTATCGGGACACTAGTTCTAATAGGGAAATGTTCTAATCAGGACATCATTTCTAGAGAGGAAATGTTCAAATCAGGACACTAGTTCTAAAAGAGAGATGTTTCAATCAGGACACTAGTTCTAGAGGGGAGAGTTCAATTTGAAGTCAGAGAAAGTCGGGCCCTAGTATGAAGTGAAAATAAATCAGAGAGGCACACAGAAGAGGCTTTTTTTAGGATACTAAAAGGAACAAGAGGCATCTTGAGGTGTCCGCTGTTATGCAGAACTTTAACTTTTAAAAGTTTAAAATGGAGTACAGATTCACTTTAAGTTTTGGATTTATGGGTTTTGTTAAAGAAGAACTCCACCCAAAAAATTTCCAGAGTTCTGCTTTCAGGTGAAAGTTGTGTTTAGGGGTTGACATTTTTTGTTAAAAGGGTAATTTACTATTTAGGTGGCTTTTTATTTTCAGATGGGATACATTTTTGATTGTGTTCATTTAATGTCCCCTACCTTTTTTTTTTTCGAGGGCAGTATTCCCCAGTTCAGACTTCATAGGACCCCAAACCAGCGCACCAATCTTTTCACCACAAGAAATAATGTGTGACCTCATACGATCTCATTGCTGGCTAGTGCCTGGCCAGGGACAATCTTAAAGCAGAACTCCTGGCAAAAACAAAGAGATAAAAATGTCTAGTCCATTAAAAGATACAAAAATAAAACCAGCTTTCACTGCAATATTCACCTTCAATCCAGAGATTATCCCCGCAGTGCTTTTATATGGCACAAGATGTCCTTAATCTGAAGGTTAGCATCATTTAACCCACTTCCTATAAGCCCAGGTCACCCTGGACCTTCCCTCAGCCTGTGATTGGACAGTGGATGGAGAAGCAGCACAGTGATGAGCTCATGCCTCTGTCACTCTGCTCTTTCCTTCCCTCAGCATGCTTCATTTCAGCACATAAACTGAGTGACGGCTTGTGCTGCTTGTATCTCTCACACTCCAGCCCTGCTGTACAGGGACTGCAAAGGGCTGATACTAGGTCACATTTAGGCACTCGCAGGGCTTGCATTTAAAAAAATGAGTTCAACAATGTATTAATGATTACGGAGTTGAATTCATTTGCGCAGTTAATATCTGCCTAGGGCTTAGCTTTAACTTTTATATATCAAATTTTAATTCCAAGTGGGGGAGATTATCTGTTGCATCGCAGGGATAGAAACAGGACATTTCTGCCTTTGACAACTTACAGGGTTCTGGAAAAAAAAAAATTCACCCGTCCGGTGCCCTATAGATCTGCAGCACCCTTTCTAGTAAATCTCCAATGATGAACCTTCCCACAGGACATTAAGGGGGTTGCCTATAATTAGACCTCAAGCTCTCTTTAGACTTCTCGGAAAAGTAGGCAGCCAATTACAAAAGCAGAAGAGCAATGGCGTCCCTAGGGGGGCCCAGAGGGGGCCCTGAACCCCCCCCAACATTATGCTGTGCCCCACCCTCCCTCTGCTTGCTGACACTGCATAATGTGAGCGCTCACACAACCACGGCCGCCCGATCTGCTCCTTCCCCTGCATCCTCATTGGCAGGGAGAAGAGCGAGTTGCAGGAAGGACTCCACCAGAACTCTCAGTTACTGAAAAAACAGACTGATTTCTCCCATCCTTAGGACAGGAGAACCAGCCTGTAAATTCCAAGAGATGCCAGACCAGCGCTGTCAATAGCAGGGGCAGGACAGCAAGAGGAGGCTGGGGAACCCCACAGTGGTGGAACACCAGGGCCCGGAGGCAAGACAACCTTTGCAACCCTGATAATTCTCCCACTACTTTGGACCCTTATATTTTCTTGGTATGCTGGTGACATATATCTCTTGTTTTCTGCCACCCTGGGGGGCCCCAATACAGTAGGAAGGGAGCTCACTGCAGAACATGTGAAAGGGCCCATTGTGGGGTCGTAGTAAAGGGCCCTAGTATATATTTATATATCTATATATCTATATCTATATCTATATATCTATATATATGTATCTACAGTATATATATATATATATATATAGATATATATATATATATATATATCTATGTATATATATATATATCTATATATATATAGATATATATATATATATGCATTTTATAGTTGCCCCCCTACTTTTGTCCCTGTCCCCCCATGTGCCCCCCCTAAATATGAAAGTTGGAGACGCCACTGCAGAAGGGAGGATGAGACTTCCAGGAATCATGTCTACAAAACAGATAACAGTTTGTAAGTTGGCAAAACATTAATTTTTTTTTTTCAATTAATAGGAAATCTTCCTGGATTCAAATTTAAAGCTGAGCAAATTTTGTCTAAATATAATGTGTATTCTCACTTGAATCTTAGTGCATTTCTTCCAGGTGTGTGCAGAGTGAAACTTTCCCTCTGTAATAAAGACCGCTCACGGCTGCTCTCTCTCCTTGTGCAGGGTGACTGGTCTTGTCTCCGCCCCCCGCCTGTAGTTTTCTGCAGCCTGTAGTGGGTGGAGCCTGTTGGCCCCTCCCACAGCTTTGCTCTCTGCACAGGCTGTGTACAGCACAGTGATGATGTCACTGCTACTATTACACGATACTACCTGCATTTGCAAAGACGTTGGTGTGCACAAAGTGGATGGATTCACATCCTTTGTGGCTACTGAGGAATATGTTTCAGTGAAAGTTTTTGCGCTCTTTCGTTCTCATCATGTTTTGCCACGATTTGCATTTGACAATAGGGGACACGTGTGGCGGTACCCCCGTAGGGGCTGCTGAGTGATGTGGCCCACCTGTCACCCTGCCCAGCCCGGCATTTCTTTCCCAGTCACTTTTGAGACAATGAACAGTCCATGTGATTGTTTTGTATTTTTATTGAGGGATTTGAACTTGGATAGGGGTAGGAATATATGGGATGCCCAGTAGAAGAAGCAATTGGTTGATTGTATATCAATCAGTTGGGACAACTGTATACACTTGGCTTACTCCAGTCTCTAAGAGATATGAGTGAGGGTGAGAAAGTGGGCAGGGTACCCGTGCTAGTAAAAAGGACTAGACCACTTTCTCACCCTCACTCATATCTCTTAGAGACTTCCCAGATCCACTTCATATTTTCTCTTCCTACACAGGAGTGCCTCGTGGTTCCATGCCTGCCATGGTTGATGCCCGTGTGTGTCGTCCCCGCCGAGTTGTCCGCCACAGCTCCCGGTCGGAGGGAGGGGCGGATCCAGGGGGGGCAATTGCCCCCTCCAAGAAATTTGTGGCAGACCAGTCAGCGGATGAGTGAGTGGGCGGGAGGCAGAGTGTGCCGGTTAATGAGCAGGCGGGTCAGGTGAGAGAGAGCCTGAACGGGCAGGTCGGCTGACGAGTGAGGGGGGGTCGCCAGCCGAGTGTGCAGGTTAACGAGCGGGCAGGTCGGCGGACGAGTGAGGGGGGGTTGCCAGCTGGGCGGGCGTGCAGGGCAGACATTGAGTGAGGGGGCAGGCCGGTCCACAGGTGAGCGGAGAGACTGGCCCTCAGTGAGCCAGCGGGCGGGGAGCAGAGAGATGACATCATCTCTCACCGCCCGCCCTGCATCACTGCAGTTCCGCCCTCACTGTACAGCCGTGGGCAGCAGAGAGATTACATCATATCTCTGCTGCCTGCCTTCACTCTGACAATATCTGCACCTTAGCAGGCCAACGACAACGAGCAGGTGATGTGACAATCAGAAACATGTGGCAGGTGACGTGGCAAGTGTAATCCACAATGTGTGGCAGGTGACGTGGCAAGTAACAATCAGCAACATGTGGCAGGTGACGTGGCAAGTGTAATCCGCAATGTGTGGCAGGTGATGTGGCAAGTAACAATCAGCAACATGTGGCAGGTAGCGTGGCAAGTAACAATCAGCAACATGTGGCAGGTGGAGTGGCAAGTGTAATCCGCAATGTGTGGCAGGTGACGTGGCAAGTGACAGTCAGCAGCATGTGGCAGGGGACGTGGCAAGTGACAATCAGTATCTGGTAGCAGGCAAGTGACAATCTGCAGCTTGTGGCAGGGACGTGACAAGCTGCATCTGAAGGCAGGTCGACGTGGAAAGTGACGCACTCGGGGCTCCCACTGATTCTGCATTATGGTGAGTTAAACCATTTCATTTTATATTACAATTTAATAATATAAATAATGCTCTTCAATCATCCTGACACCATAACAACCATGGTGCAGTGATGATGAAAGCGCTAACACCAGCCATTTCCTCGATAAATTGCCTGCAAAAAAACATATTTTCTGGCAGTGCCCCTCCCGAGACGACTAGACTCTGGATCCGCCCCTGGTTGGAGGTGCCCTCGGATGTCTCGTGGTGCCCGGCACCATACCATCAATACATATATATATATATATATATATATATATATATATACAGTATAAATATATAAAATCAAATATTTCGGCATAAATGGAATGGTTCTCTAAATTGCAAAACTTTTTTTTTTTATAATTGACAATTTTTATTAAGCCTCCAAGTATACAATACAATTGTTTTGAAAGTAACATTGCATGTGAAAAAACAACAAAAAAAGAGGCAATAAAAGCATAGTATTCAAAACAAATTTCTCTAGAAAAAAAGAGAGCGGACCATAGAAATCTAGACTGACTTATGAAAATTGTTTGGTCCATTCTTCTCAAAGAGGAAGTAAGAGAAGAGAGAGAGAAGAAAAGAAAGAAAAGGGAAGTGAAAGAGGTAAACAGAAAAAAAAGAAAAAGGGGTCCATACATTAAGGCTCATCTCTCCGGGGGTCCAGGTGTGTGTACAATTGTTCAAGGCGGGGGGGGGCGGGGGGGGTCTTAAACTGCAAAACTTTTATTGCAATCCGAAAATGTCTCCATAAGAAAATGATCAATAACCGCGCACTTATAAGAGAAACCTAATAAAAAGGAAAAAATGCCAAACGCTCTATTTGCTCAACCAAAATTTCCCACGTTTTATCAAGCCTTGAATTTGATTCCGGCCGGATTATAAACCCCCCACGGTGAGTGTGTTATGAGAGAGGTGTCATGTACAAGCGAGCGAGCAGTATATATTCCGGCTGTACAAGCATTCCCTGTAATCTCTGTTGCCCCTTCTGGTTTGGCGTGCCGCCTGATGAAATCTGGTACCCCACAATCATTTTTTATTAAGAGGTGATCTGGTTTGTATATAGAATTACTCTTAATAACCTTCTCTGCCTCTTCATCTCTCTGCACCCCTTTGTGCTTTCAGATCCGCTAGGAAAACATAGCGGCTTTGGCTCCGCTCCGCTGACTGTAAAAAAAAAAAGTAATTTCATTTTCGAGTTTATTTTAAAGCCAATTTGTCACATGTGTAGAACAGACCGAAACAATGTAGAAATCGGTTTTTACTTTTTTACGTTCACACCGCCATTACCGAAGGCATTAGGGTCTTTTTTTTTTACTTTTTTTTTTTCATACTTCTGAAAGCAATCCGCTTGATGTGACTTAAATAGTCTTATCAACATACTATTAGTGTATGTAAGCCAAATCAATCGAATCCCATCTATGGTTATACGTGGTATTGGAGTAATTTTAAATATCTTTATGGCTCCATTTACAAACGACAAAGCGCACAGAAAACACGCGTTTTGCTGCTCATTTTGGAAATGCGCGCCATGCTTGTGGTGCCATTAATTGTTAATGGCACCCCTAATGTGGGTAGAAGATACGCGTTTTGTCATGCGACACGTGGTGAAGAAAAACGTACCATGCTCCGCTCCCGAAAAAGGTTTTGGAGCTTTTGTGGGGGCGTTTGTCGCATATAGGGCAGCACATTCAAGCCTATGAGCTGCCTTATGCAGGACAAGCAGAAACGCTAAAATATGCGCAACCCCCCCCCCGTGCCGTAAATTCCCTCTATGCTCAGGTGTGGACCCAGGCTAAAGACCCAACTTTGCCCAACACAGCACCAATGCAAAGACAAGGCAAGACCCCTGCTTTGTGTTGGTGAACACTTATCCACTTGAGCTCCGGAAGGTTTTATCCTCTTCATGACCAGGCCATTTTTTGCTATACAGCACTGCGCTACTTTAACTGGCAGTTGCGCGGTCATGCAACGCTGTACCTAAATGACATTTATATTATTGTTTTCATACAAATATATCTTTCTTTTTTTTTCTCAATAAAATTTTTATTGCAAGAGAGAAAGATAATAACATTTGTACAAATACGTATTTGTAAGTGTAACCTTAAAACGTAAAGCCTTGTACACGCGATCGGACTTTCCGACGGGAAATGTTCGATGACAGGCTGTTGGCTGAAAATCCGACCGTGTGTACGCTCCATCGGACCAATGTTGTCGGATTTTCCGCAGACAAATGTTGGATGGCAGGTTTTAACATTTTCCACGGAGAAATGCCTGTTGTCGGATTTTCCGAGCATGTGTACACAAGTCCGTCGGACAAAAGTCCAAAGTACAAACACGCATGCTTGTAAGCAGAAGCGGTCGGTCTTGTAAACTAGCGTTCGTAGTGGAGAATTAACATTCGTGACGAAATGCAGCGCACAATTCTCTTCTTTAATGGGATAATAATGGAGCTGCTTTTCTGGTGATACTGATGGAGTTATTGCAAGTGAATTTTCAAAGGCTTTTTTTTTCTAGTGATATCACGAATAATATTATTATGCTTTTTTTTTTTTTGGGGGGGGGCAAGTTACCACAACACCATTATCCCGTAGTTTTTAAGATCAAAGATACAGCTATGTTGGTGTCCCTTGTCAATTTTACACTTTTGTATTTTTTTTAAATGTAACTGCCGACTCCCAAACAGTCATTTAAAGTAAAACAAAAAGTCAAGTATTATTCTACACAATTTTTTTTATTGTGCATTAAAAAAAGAAAACAAATAAAATTAGACATGATATCTGCCAATAGAACTTAACCAAAAAGTGCATTCTATGCATCCAAAATATAGAAAATATAACAAATCAAATCATTATTATTCAACCAAAAAATTAAATAAAAGCCTCATGCATGTGTCCTGCTTCTTAATATAGGGGGTCAGCAATGCCAAGAGTTGGTGAAAGCAGGGGTCCGTCATCCAGAGATAATTCCGAAAATCTCCTGGATTATTCTCCTAGAGCTCCCGCAGCAGAATTGGTCACGATTAATAATGCAACCACCTTTTGGTCCAAGAACTCCTCCTCCTGTTCCTGGACTGGACTTGGGTGAAAGCAATAACTCCAAGGCCAATAATAAATAACACATTATCTCCTCCGATTCTGCAACATGTCTGGTTGACGAACGACCGTTCAGAAACGAACTGAAAAGCGCGAAATGAAAGCGTGAATAAACACTCACCAAACTTTTACTAACATGAAATTAGCAGAAGGAGCCTAAAGGGTGGCGCTAAAAATCTGAAAAACCACGTAGTACGTCACTATGTTCGTGTTTGTTGTCCGACAATTCCTTGCCGTTTGTATGCAAGACAAAATCCAGGCACACTCCTTCGGACAAAAGTCAGAGGTTTTGTCTGCGGAAAATCCGATCGTGTGTACGAGGCTTTACACTAACTGACACTGAGTGGGAACTAACTGCCACTGGTATCACCAGTGACACTAATACAGTGATCAGTGATAATAATATACACTGTCACTGTACTAATGACACTGGCTGGGCTGGGGTTAACATCTACGGCGATCAAAGGGTAAAAGTGATTGTAAAGGTTTTTGTTTTTTTTTTTAAATAACAAACATGTCATACTTACAGAGAGGCCCGATCCTCCTTTTCTGGGGTTTTTCCAGCGGCACTCCTGGCTCCTCCTCTTCATCGGGTGCTGGCACAAAGAGCCGCTTTTCATGGGGGCACCCGTGCTGGCGCACTACTGAGTCCTGCTGCTGCGTCCATTTACACAGACAGCAGGACTCAGCCTCGCTCCCGACTCCCGTGTCACTGGATTTGATTGACAGCCTCCCGCTGCTATTAATCTGTCCAATGAGGACCCGTGACAGCGGCTGGGGCTGCTGGGCTCGTTTTCGTCACTGAGCGATCGGGTTTAGGTGAGAAAAGGGGGGGGGGGAGGGGTCTGGGGGCTCTTAAGGTGATGCATTAAGGTGAAAAACCATGAGACTTTACAACTCCTTTAAATGGTGCCTAACAAAGTGTAATGTGTGTAATATGTGCTGCTTTTTACTACAGATCTTTTTGTTTCTTATCCCTGCTTTGCATTCCATCTGCCCTTAGCTCAGGCACGCAGGCAGGAGGGTAGCAGAAAAATGCCCCTCCTTCTTCTTCTCCAGATGAAAGACAAAAAGGTGGCCATGAAGACTCCTGGGATGTCATAATTTCGGACTATGCCAGAGATCAGGAAGTAACTGAAAAAATGTTAAAAAAAAAGGTTAAAATTAAATATATCTACCTCCCGTATTCACTAACTTGGTACCAATATTTCCATCATCCTTCGCAGAGTCTTTGAACTAAACATCTGCCCCTTAGCCAAATCCGGCAAACAAAATTTTGCAAAGATGGGATAGGGAAGTGTTCACGTGGTTTGGCCGTAACAGCATCACGAAAATGAAAGTTCTTCCACACCTGTCATATCTAATGCAGGCCTGTCTAATTCAACTGCCGACCGGCTTTCTAGAAAGTTTGAGATCGAGATTTCTCACATATGTTTGGGGCAGGAAAAACCTGGGAAATGAAATATGCTCTATTTTGTCTCTGCCTAAGAATAGAATAAAATATCACGACGCAACACATTTGACTAGATTGCTCAACTGGTGTACCCAGTTGGACTATAAGCTGTGGGTTAAACTGGCGCATGCCTTGATAAAGCCTCCATTAGCAGAACTTCCCTTACTTCCCAATCAGTCATGTATACCAAATAACAAACAACCGTTGACAACAGCTTCAAATACTTTGTACAATTTTTCTTACCACTTCCCTATCCCCATCACCAAACCCAACGATACCAGTCTTAGCTTCTGGAGAATTTAGCCATTGTCAACCTGACCCTTAATTTCATACTCTCATATGCACGGAAAGGCCCGAGGACAGTTCGGCTGACCTTGGCAAACCTCGGAAAAGCTCGTGAACGGAGTCTTGACGAGGTTTGCCGAGGTCAGTCGAAGTGTGCTCGGGCCTTTTCGGCTGTTTCTGAGGCTCTCCGGCACCCCCCCCCCACCTCTGTTCTCTGTGGGTAATCGCCCCTTAACTAGAATTGGAGACTAAAGCTGGCCATAGATAGATCTCAATTTTTTGGTTCTGCAGGCCGATGGTGGTAGATTGACTTCAGCACGACCATTCTGTTGGGTTTTTTCCATGGTTGAAGGAAAGAAAACTCCATAATGTATGGCTAGCCTAAATTTGCAACTCACTTGGACTTTTTACACCTAGTACAATTGAACAGCTATCTACATTGGTCTTCCGGGAAGCTTTTCAGACAACACGCCAGGGAAGTGCGGTGAGGTTAGTGGCTGGTGAGGCACTGGCTAGTATCGGAGCCAGATACACACAGGATACTAACGCCGCTAACTTTAGAGCGAGAGCGATAATTCTAGCACTAGACCTCCTCTGTAACTCTAAACATGTAACCTGTAAAAATGTTTAAAGCGTTGCCTAATGAGAATTTTAAGTACCGAAGTTTGGCGCCATTCCACGAGTGTGCGCAATTTTAAAGCGTGACATGTTAAGTATCTATTTACTCGGGGTAACATCATCTTTCACATTATACAAAAAAATCAGACTAACTTTAGTTAAAACAAGATTAGAGAGAGCACCATTCTCCCATAAGGTGATGGGACTTTCCCAGATATGTCACTGTCTCTGAGATAAGCACATACACAATGGATGATAATAAAATATAAATTTATTACAAAGTATACACAGTATAAAACTTGTTTGATGATAGCATTAGGCCATATACAGAATTGGGATAGAAAAAATGCCTCAATCAATAGATGAAGATAGGGGCGGGTACCATCATCTTTATATTAACAGTGATGAGGTATGGGAGGGCCTCCTGAAGAAGCGAATTTATTCGCGAAACATGTAGAGGATTACACCCTGCACCTACATCTTCAGAGGCTCCACTAACTTGTGGGGTTCCCACTGTCTAAAGGCTGTAACATACTGCTTTTGTATGTAACTATATATTTTATATGTGATTTATATTGATATAGTGGAATCTCGGTTTGCGAGTAACGCGGTTAACGAGCGTTTCGTAAAACGAGCACTGTATTTCTAAAAATCCTAACTCGGTTTGCGAGTGTTGGCTTGCAAAAATGAGCAGGATTCAGGCCAAAAGCCGTGCGCAGTACTGCTTTTGGCCTGAGGTGGGGGGCGCCGGAGCAGTGCCGATCGTCGGCGTTCGGAAATGCACGGAAGGGCCCGAGGACAGTTCGGCTGACCTTGGCAAACCTCGGAAAGGCTCGTGAACGGAGTCTTTCCGAGGTTTGCCGAGGTTTGCCGAAGTGTGCTCGGGCCTTTTCGGCCGTTTCCGATGCTCTCCGGCGCCCCCCGCCTCTGGCCGCATGCGGTATTGCATCCCATTGAAGTCAATGCGGAACTAATTATTTTCATTTCCATTGACTTCAATGGGAAAACTCGCTTTGATATGCGAGTACTTTGAATTACGAGCATACTCCTGGAATGGATTATGCTCATAATCCGAGGTTCCACTGTATGTACTAAGTTGTTTTTTCTACAATAAATTAAAAATATTATATTCAATTGTTCAATTTTTGGGTACTGAGATAAAAGTCCATAAAAATGTCCTTGTCATAGGGCAATTGTTGGAGTAGCCCCTGACATACCCTCCCATACCTCAAATACAGAATTGACCAAAAATATTTTATACTGTGTATACTTTGTAATAAATTTATATTTTATTATCACCCACTGTGTATGTGCTTACCTCAGAGACAGTGAAATACCCGGGAAAGTCCCATCACCCTATGAGAGAGTGGCGCTCTCTCTAATCTTGTTTTAATCGATTTCTCAGGGATGTGGATATGACAGTCTGTCCCTAGAACTGGTCCAACAATTTCTAATATATATACACAGGCTAATTTTAGTGTTTTTTGTTTTTTTTTTTAATATTCATGAAACAGTTTTTTTCCCCCCAAAAAAAACACGTTTGAAAAATTTCTGCGCAAATACCGTGTGACATAAAAAGTTGCAACGACCACCATTTTATTCCCTAGGGTGTCTGCTAAAAAAATATATATATAATGTTTGGGGGTTCTGAGTAATTTTCTAGCAAATAAAAATGATTTTTACATGTAGGAGAGAAGTGTCCGAATTGGCCTGGGTGGCAAGCAGTTAATTACCATAAGTAATATACAAATAATTAAAATATATTGAATTTAAGGTAATTTACTACATTTTCAAAAACTGTACTCAAGCAGGGGGCTTAACAGACAAATTGCTGACGTTTGAAGTTATAACTTCCAACCAATAATTTCACAGTAAATAGATAAATAATAAATTATTATCTTATAACATATAGCATAATATTATATGATTTAGCTTTTACATTTTCACCAGCAGAAGATTCTCATTCTCCCTCTTAACTGTGTGAGAAAAACATGGGATTGTGGGTAAATCTTATATCCATAAACCCATGCTTTTTCCTTGTAGTTAAGAGGGCTGGGCTGGAAGGAGGTATTTATTTGTCTTTTAGACACACCCCCTTCTATGACACTGCAGTGAGAGGACAACCTCCACTGTAGCATTTTTATTGGACAGCTTGTTCCAATGGTGCTTTACCATTGGTCCAAGGCTCCAAGCTGTCCATTGAGCTCAGTGCAAAAAAAGTGAGAAGAGGCTCTGTGAGCTCATCCTCTCAGTCCGCTGCAAACAGAACGTGCCAGATTGTATTTAAAGTGGCTGCGAAAGAAGAAGGAGAATTGTAGCTTCCGACAGGCTGCACAAGCAGCCCCATATCTCCAGGAACTATAGGTGGCAGGAGTCTCTGTGACCCCAAATTGCAAAACTATGATGACCCTCGAAGCTAGATCTTTTTTTTTTTACTTTTTTTTGGGGGATTTTTTTCTTTTTTTTCCTTTTATGTTCAGGTGAGTCTCTGCCAGACCAGTGATTGTCAACTTGCAAGGGAAAGGGGGCCTCAGATGTGGCCTCTAATGTCTCCAAAGGGCCCTCTGTCCCTCGTTCCCCCCCATTTGTCCCTCATTTTGGTCTGATCTATATAGTTGCATATAAAATGCACTTTTTATCTTTCAAAAAGTGTTTCCCAGAGCTAAACCTTCATCCAATTTCTAAAACTGCTGCATTTGTAAATTTTAAAAGCCAATATAAAGGAATAGTAGTGGTAAAAAAAAAGCTCTTGTGGATTTAATTAACCTTTTGTTTTGGTTAATTCTCCTTTAAGAGGGTGTGGCGGGGGGTGTGTCCTATGCCTACATACGTTCGCTAGTAGGTGTCCCCCATTCCCATCATCTCAAAATGTTGGGAGGTATGTCACTGGGCTTTACTACAGTTAAGGGACCGTTTACAAATCGATGCTCCCTGTACTGACTGCTTGGGCCCAAGGGCTACACCAGCGGGGAACTACAAGGGTCGCAAAGGTTGTAACTTGGCAACTGGGCCCTGGTGTTCCGCCACTGTGGGGGGGGGCCCAAGACGGCTGTGGGACTGTAAGGCTTGGTTCACACTGCTGCGACCCCTAAGTCTTACGATTTGTCTGCCATTTCCTTGCGATTTCCTTGTGACTTCCTTGCGACTTTTGTGATTTAACGGCACTTAAGTTGCACCAAAGTTGCAGAAAAGTAGTGCAGGAACCTTTTTTTTTTTTTTTTTGGCGCTGCAACGAGTCCCAAATAATTAAGACGGCACCCATTAAAATAAATGTGTTTTGACTTATCATGTTGCAAGTCGCAGCAGTGTAAACCGGGGCTTAGGAATTTTTGCTCTTTATGGGATATTTTGCAGAATTTAGACGAAGGCAGGAATCCAATTCATGTTGAACTACAAGTTCAACATCTTAAAATGTTGGGAGGTATGTCACTGGGCTTTACTACAGTTAAGGGGCCATTTACAAATTGATGCTCCCTGTACTGACTGCTTGGGCCCAAGGGCTACACCAGCAGGGAACTACCAGGGTCGCAAAGGTTGTAACTTGGCAACTGGGCCCTGGTGTTCCACCACTGTGGGGGGGGGGGCCAAGACAGCTGTGGGACTGTAAGGCTTGGTTCACACTGCTGCGACCCCTTAGTCTTACGACTTGTCTGCCATTTCCTTGCGATTTCCTTGTGACTTCCTTGCCACTTTTGTTGCAGAAAAGTAGTGCAGGAACCTTTTTTTTTTTTTTTTTTGGCGCTGCAACCAGTCCCAAATAATTAAGACGGCACCCATTAAAATAAATGTGTTTTGACTTATCATGTTGAAAGTCACAGCAGTGTAAACCGGGGCTTAGGAATTTTTGCTCTTTATGGGATATTTTGCAGAATTTAGACGAAGGCAGGAATCCAATTCATGTTGAACTACAAGTTCCAGCATCATGGCAGCTGGACAGCCATGGGGCCCCCCGTATTAAATGAAGTGAATATCGAGATATCTGCATGATGCACAGTTACAGAAACAATTGAGCTGAACCTCTTAGCACAGGAAATAATCCCTGCAGGGCACTTACACTAAACTGAGGCTTTATTCAAAAGTTGTTATTCTCGGTTTACAACATAATATCCGCTGATACCGCAGCCCTATTTGTACAGATGGGGAGATGGTTAACACAGCAAATGGCTCAGAAAATTAACATCGGCCCAGGGACATATTTCAGGGGCAGGCCTTGCCACGGAGGGTTAAAACAGCACTTCGGGACAGTAAGAAATGCGCTATTGTTTTTTACTTTTTTTTTTTTGTTTTGTTTTTTTTTTTTTTTTTTTTTGTAATGTTTGACAACATAGATTTAACCCTTCTAATGCCAGAGTCTTTTTTTCCACACTTTTTTTGCATGAAAACTCACTTAAAGCCTCAAACCATTATGCATTTATAGAAAGCAAAGGGCCTATAGAAAAAAAAATGATGGCAGTTGCAATTTTTTTATATCACGTTATATTGGTGCCGCTGTTACTCTACACTCACCGGCCACTTTATTGGGTACGCCTTGCTAGTACCGGGTTGGATCCACTTTTGCTTTCATTCTCCGTGGCATAGATACAACAAGGCGTTGGAAACATTCCTCAGAGATTTTGCTCCATAGTGACATGATAGCATCACACATTTGCTGCAGATTTGTCGGCTGCACATCCATGATGGGAATTGCCCATTCCACCACATCCCAAAGGTGCTCTATTGGATGAGATGTGGTGAGTGTGGAGGCCATTGGAGTACAGGGACCTCATTGTCCAGTGGTGAGATGATTGGAGCTTTGTGACATGGTGCATTATCCTGCTGGAAGGAGCCATCAGAAGATGGGGACACTGTAGTCATAAAGGGATGGACATGGTCAGCAACAATACTCAGGTAGGTCGTGGTGTTTAATCGATGCTCAATTGGTACTAAGGGGCCCAAAGTGTGCCAAGAAAATATCCCCCACACCATTACACCCCCACCACCAGTCTGAACCGGTGATACAAGGCAGGATGGATCCATGCTTTCATGTGGTTTACATCAAATTCTGACCGACCATCTGAATGTTGCAGCTGAAATCCAGACTCATCAGACCAGGCAACATTTTTCCAATCTTCTATTGTCCAATTTAGCCAATTGTAGCCTCAATTACCTGTTCTTAGCTGACAGGAGTGCCACCCGGTGTGGTCTTCTGCTGTTGTAGCCCATCTGCTTCAAGGTTCGATGTGTTGTGCGTTCAGAGATGGTATTCTGCATACCTTGGATGTAACGAGTGGTTATTTGAGTTACCGTTGCCTTTCTATCATCTGGAACCAGTCTGCCCATTCTCCTCTGACCTCTGACATCAACAAGGCATTTTCCTCCACACAACTGCCGCTCACTGGATATTTTCTCTTTTTCAGACCATTCTCTGTAAACCCGAGAGATGGTTGTGTGTGAAAATCCCAGTAGATCAGCAGTTCTTGAAATACTCAGACCAGCCCGTCTGGTGCCAACAACCATGCCATGTTCAAAATCACTTACATCCCCTTTTCTTCCCCATCCTGATGCTCGGTTTGAACTAAATGACTAAATGCTTTGGGTTTCTGCCATGTGATTGGCTGATTAGCAAATTGTGTTACTAAGCAATTAAAAAAAGTGTACCTAATAAAGTGACCAGTGAGTGTATATATGTAAAAAATGTATCTTTACACAATAACGTCTCCAAATTTTAGAAGGCACTGCTGCTACAATGACTGCCGCTGGCTTTTGGGTCCCGGGGCCAAGCGGCTGCCCTGCTGCCCACTGGACACAGGAGGTCTTGCTTGGCAAGGGAGCCATTCAGAGACCACTTTGCATTTTCTCAACGAATGCAGAGCGAGTGCAGAGTGTTGTTGGATTGGACAAGGTGGAGAGGCGGTGATGTCACAATCTCCACCTCGTCTATACGAGAGAATGCAATGTGTTCTCTGAATGACACCTGTGCTAAACCAGCTACCTCCTGTGTTCACAAGGCAGCAGGGTAACCGCTTGGCACAGGAGCCGGAGATCACTGGAGTAGTGGTGCCAGTTACAATGATTTTCAACTTCTGCAGTGCTCCCACAGGTATGATATATGGTCCAAGAAGAATCAATGTAAAAATTGGCATACTTCAATTTCATCATTAAGGCTGGGTTCACATCTGAGCGTAGCGGGAACTCGCGCCCGTGGTTGTGACTTTTACTTTTTCTGCACATTTCCGAGCGTTTCCCATATGTTGCGCAAAGGGCAGCCTGTTCACGTGAATGGGCTGCCCTACGCATGACAAATGCCACAAAGAAGCTCCTAAACCTTTTTTGGAGCAAAGCGTAGCGCGTTTTTTTTTTCACTGTGTATTTGTAGCGCCGTGCAACAGAACACACAGCAAACATGCGCCTGTTACCCGCACTTGGGGTGCTATTAACAATTAATGGCACCGCAAGCACAACATGCATGTGCAACGCATTTATGGAACGCGTTTTCTGTGCGCTTTGTTGTGTGTTCTGGAAATGTCAGGTGTGAATGGACCCTTCTGCCCCGTACACGCGATCGGAAATTCCGCCAGCAAAAGTCCGATGTGAGCTTTTTGGTTGGAAATTTCGACCGTGTGTAGGCTCCATCGGACTTTTGCTGGCGGAATTCCCACCAGCAAAAGATTGAGAGCAGGTTCTCTATTTTTCGGTCGGAAAAAGTTCCAACCGGAAATTCCGATCGTCAGTACCAATTCCGTCACGCAAAATTCCTACGCATGCTTGGAAACAATTCGACGCATGCTCGGAAGCATTGAACTTCATTTTCTTGGCTCGTCATAGTGTTGTACATTGCCGCGTTATTGACGGTCGAAAGTTCAGCGAACTTTTGTGTGACCGTGTGTATGCAAGACAAGCTTGAGCGGAATTCCGTCGGAAAAACCATCCAAGATTTTTCCGACGGAAATTCCGCTCGTGTGTACACGGCATTAGAGAGAGAAAGGAAGGAAGAATGTAGGCACAAGGGTGGGATTTTACTGTAAAGCCTCGCACACACGATCAGATTTTCTGACGGGAAATGTTCGATGACAGGCTGTTGGTGGTAAATCCGACCGTGTGTACGCTCCATCGGACAATTGTTGTTGGATTTTCCGTGGACAAATGTTGGATGGCAGGTTTTAATATTTTCCGCAGACAAATGTCTGTTGTCGGATTTTCCGAGCGTGTGTACACAAGTCCATCGGACAAAAGTCCAAATTACAAACACGCGTGCTCTGAAGCAAGGACGAGCCAGAAGCGGATTGGTCTTGTAAACTAGCGTTCGTAATGGAGAATTAACATTCGTGACGCGGGAAAATTATGAAATCTCCAAATGCAGCGCACAATTCTCTTCTTCTTTAATGGGATAATAATGAAGCTGCTTTGCTGGTGATACTGATGGAGTTATTGCAAATGAATTTTCAAAGGCTTTTTTTTTTTCTAGTGATATCAAGAATAATATTATTATGTTTTTTTTATTCTTTTACTTGGCCACAACACCATTATCTTGTAGTTTATAAGATAAAGATACAACTATGTTGGTGTTCCTTGTCAATTTTACATTGTATTTTTTAAAATGTAACTGCTACTCCCAAACTGTAAAACACATAGCCAAGTATTATTCTACACAACTTTTTTATTGTGCATTAAAAAAAGAAAACAAATAAAATTAGACATGATATCTGCCAATAGAACTTAACCAAAAAGTGCATTCTATACATCCAAAAATATAGAAAATATAACAAATGAAATCATTATTATTCAACCAAAAAAAAATGTCAAAGCAATAACTCCAAGGCCAATAATAAATAACACGTTATCTCCTCCGATTCCGCAACATGGCTGTTTGACGAACGGCGTTCAGAAACGAACTGAAAAGCACCATATGAAAAGCGCTAAATGAAAAGGACAAAAGAACCAAACTTCTACTAACACGAAATTAGCAGAAGGAGCCCAAAGGGTGGCACTAAAGAGCTGAAAAACCACGTAGTACGTCACTTCGTTCGTAATTGTTGGCCAACAATTGTGTGACCGTGTGTATGCAAGACAAGTTTGGGCCAACAACCTTCGGACAAAATTCCATGGTTTTGTTGGCCAACAATCCGATCGTGTGTACGGGGCTTTAGAGAGCGAAAGGAAGTTGGAAAGAAGAATGTAGGCATAAGGGTGGGATTTTAGGATTTTACTGTAAGCCTGACTCTTAGCTGAGATCTCTTCTATGCACTGGGACTAAGTGCACTAGTTAATGTGAGTGTATTTTCACCAGAAATTGGTTTTAATACCATTTTTTAAAAACAGTAAAGCACTACGAAGTATTTTTGCTTTGGAGAGGATAAGAGGTGCAATGCTGAAACTGGAGCTCAGAGGACCCTTGGAGGGGAGACATGGGCTTTATAACCTAATATAATATAACTCTAACAAGTTTTCTTCTAAGATTGCCTTGTATTTGGCTCCATCCATCATCCCATCAACTCTGACCAGCTTCCCTGTCCCTGCTAAAGAAAAGCATCCCCACAACATGATGCTGCCACCACCATGTTTCACAGTGGGGATGGTGTGTTTAGGGTGATGTGCAGTGTTAGTTTTCCGCCACACATAGCGTTTTGCTTTTAGGCCAAAAAGTTCAATTTTGGTCTCATCTGACCAGAGTACCTTCTTCCAGGTACTTTGATTTAAATGATTCTGGCAGTGGACGGTGTCAGTAGTTTTTTATTTTTAATAATAGATTTTTTTAAAATGTAATTTCTTTTTAATTGTTTTTCACAATGCTTTTTGGGGGGAGGGGGTTGGGGCAGTGGACAGTGTTGGTAGGGCAGGGGAGAGTGGTGTCAGTAGTGTTATTTTTATATATATATATTTATATTATTATTTTCTTTTATAAATATAATTTTATTTTTATTTACACTTTTTCGCTTCTCGGCCTTTTGGCTAAGATCAAGTGTAGTATCTGTTCTTATCAGTTTCCAGAGGAGGCGATGTTGGCCCGACCAATAGTGGGAAGGGCGCATGCAAATCCGATGGTGTAATTGGACCTGGACAGACGGTTGAGGGAAAGTCATCACCTGTTGCCCATGGGGGCTTCAGTGGGCCTACCCAACCAGTCTAGAAAGGACCTCCTGGTGGGGATGGGTGCTGCACATGGGTCTGGCCGGAGGGTCGGGTCCCTGGCCTTCTGGCCTGGATTGTGGTAGCTCTAGCTACGGACAGTTATTTGGGAGAGAACGCTTACTACCCCTTTGAGGGGGGGGGGAGTGGCTAGTATCTCCCGAATGTAATTAGGTAGGAGTGATGGGAGCGACGGTGGAGCCTGATGGTAAAGGGCTCTCACCAAGCTTCTGGATCTCCATGCCTTTCTGCCTGTGGTGGGGGCTGCTGTGGTCTGGGCTGTGGGTCGGGGTTGAACTTGAAAGCCTATGGAGTAGTGCTCCTGGAGTGGCAGGCCAGGGGTGCCATAGAATCACTGTGTGTGGCAGACACTTTGATTTTGGGCACCAAGGTCACTGCACATAACACGCTTTTTAAGCACCTGCCTCTTGGGCCGGGCCTTTTGGCTAGGACCAGAGGAATTTTTTATTCCTGGCCGGAGGGCCTGGTCATTGTGTTACACAATGGCCACTTCTTTCACTCTCCTCTTCACTATCCCTTTCCCCACTTTTTATTTATTTTTTGATTGAAACCCTATGTTTGTCACGTCTTGTCTTTCACGTTTTTGCACGTTTGACTAGTAAGGATGCGGGTCCTCGGGCCAGCCCTGAACGTCTTGGGTGGGGGTGGACATGGCCTTTTGGCTTAGTTCGCCCTCTCTCATGGGGTCTCCCTTCGGGGGAGCCCCACCTAGTACTTGGGTGGGTCCTGTCTCGGCAGGCCCTCCAGAGAACGGGGTCTGTCTGGTTTCGGCCGGATAGACCATTGTAAGTACCTTTGTCCCCGCAGGAGCCTAACGCCCCGGGGGATCAGGGAATTGGCACGTCTGTGTACCCGTGGCACTTTTTTGTGAGCACTCTTTATGTGTGTGCACATTTTTTATGCACCGGGTGAAGTTTTTGGGGTGTGTTTTGCACGCCATAGGCTTTCAATAAAAAAAAAAAATCAGACCGTAATAAGAGGGGTGCTAATTAAAGTGGTTGTAAACCCTTTACAACCACTTTAACTTTAACCACTTTAACCTAGAGGTAAGCCTAGATCGATCGATCAACTTGGGTACATTCAGCCTGCCCATTATTGGTTCGAATCTCGGCCGGTTGAGCAGGATGTGAACCGTCTATTGCCGGCTTTATAAATGAAACCACATGCCTGCCATAATATGCTCTTCAGAGTATTTTTGCATTGTGCAGAGTGACCCCTTCAGGAGGAATTACAATGGATCTGCTGTAACGTCTTCGTATATTGTTTGCGCACTCTTTAGCACATTGTTGCTGTTTTTCTGTAATGATGAGAAAATTGAGTACTGTCCGTGATACTTTTTTTATTTGCACTAACATACAATTTTTGTGTTGTATGTTAGTGCAAATAAAAAAAGTATCACGGACAGTACTCAATTTTCTCTGTCACAATTGCACTAATACGGCTACAATCAAATCTGTAATGATGATAAACAGGAGACGGTCGGTCTGTCTGGGACAATTAAAGCCAACACCCCCTCCCCCTCCACCCTGCAGACTAAACACAGTGCTAGCAGCAACTTCTATTATTCTGTAAATAAAAAAAAACAAAAAGGTATGAAGAGCGTTAAGCCCCCGTACACACAGGCGGAATGTTGGGAGACATTTGCCTGTGTTTCGTCAGATTCGGCGACCCGTCAGAATGTGTAACGGAAGTGACGTTCCTTCGCAGCCATCTTGCTACACCCCACACTCCTGAACACTAATGCCCCGTACACACGGTCGGACATTGATCGGACATTCCGACAACAAAATCCTAGGATTTTTTCCGACGGATGTTGGCTCAAACTTGTCTTGCATACACACGGTCACACAAAGTTGTGGGAAAATCCGATCGTTCTGAACGCGGTGACATAAAACACGTACGTCGGGACTATAAACGGGGCAGTGGCCAATAGCTTTCATCTCTTTATTTATTCTGAGCATGCGTGGCACTTTGTCCGTCGGATTTGTGTACACACGATCGGAATTTCCGACAACGGATTTTGTTGTCGGAAAATTTTATCTCCTGCTCTCCAACTTTGTGTGTCGGAAAATCCGATGGAAAATGTCCGATGGAGCCCACACACGGTCGGAATTTCCGACAACACGCTCCGATCGGACATTTTCCATCGGAAAATCCGACCGTGTGTACGGGGCATAAGGATACAGGCAGTCCCCGAGTTATGAATGGGTTAGGGACTGCCTGTTTGTTCTTAAGTCAGATTTGTTCGTAAGTCGGAAGCGCATGCACAGAACGGCAGAGACGTCGTTTTCCAATGTTTTCCGATGTTCTGTCAAGTAGCCGCTCATGCGCAGACGTCGTTTTCCGATGTATTCCAATGTTTTCCGATGTTTTCCGATTTGCCGCGCATGCGCAGAATGTCACGCCGCCTCCCGTTCCTAAGTAGGAGTCGTTCGAAAGTCGGAGGTTCGTAACTCGGGGACCTCCTGTACAGTGCAAAGGGGGAGAGCGGACATCTTGTTACACCCCCGGGAGTTTTGGATTTTACACTTATTATTAACAATACGGTGAGTTTATATAGTGAAATACAGTATTTAGAACTCCGTCTGACTGGTTAGATGGTTGAATTTTAAAAGCAGCGGCGAGCCTGCTGATCTCATAGGTTTGCTGATCTGACGGAAGATCGCTGCTTTTAACCGCTTGCCGACCGTCGCACACAGATTGTATGTCGGCAGAATGGTACAGGCAGGCAAATGGGCGTACCTGTACGTCCCTTTGAATTTGCCACCTATCATGCCCGCGGGTCCTGGGAACTCGATGTTCGCCGGCGGCCCGCGATTGTGGCGAGGAGAGGCAGAACGGTGAGATGCCTTTGTAAACAAGCCATTTCCTTGTTCTGCCTAGCAACATGACAGAGATCACCGCACCCTGTCATTGGGAGCAGTGGTCGCTGTCATGTGAGTGGAAGCCCGTCCCCCCCCCCCTACAGTTAGAATCACTCCCTAGGACACACTTAACCCCTTCATCGCCCCCTAGTGTTTAACCCCTTCCCTGCCAGTGTCATTTGCACATTAATCAGTGCATTTTTATAGCACTGATTGCTGTATAATAACAATGGTCCCAAAATAGTGTCAAAAGTGTCTGATGTGTCCGCCATAATGTCGCAGTCACGATAAAAATCGCAGATCGCCGCCATTACTAATAAAAAAAAATAAATCATAAAAATGCCATAAAACTATCCCCTATTTTGTAGACGCTATAACTTTTGCGCAAACCAATCAATATACGCTTATTGCGATTTTTTTTACCAAAAATATGTAGAAGAATACATATCGGCCTAAACTGAGAAAGAAATTTGTTTTTCTATATATATTTTTTGGGGGATATTTATTATAGCAAAAAGTAAAAAATATTGCTTTTTTTTCAAAATCGTCTGTCTTATTTTATTTATAGCGCAATTGATAAAAACCGCAGAGGTGATCAAATACCACCAAAAGAAAGCTCTAATTGTGGGGAAAAAGGACCTCAACTTTGTTTCGGTACCACGTCGCACGACCGCGCAATTGTCAGCTAAAGCGTCGCGGTGCGGAATCGCAAAAAAAATGCTCTGGTCAGTAAGGGGGTAAAATCTTCCGGGGCTGAAGCGGTTAAGATGCAACATCTAAACATTCAGACGGAGTTCTAAGTCTTGTATTTCACTATATAAACTCACTTTGCTGTTAAAAATAAGTGTAAAATGCAAAACTGTAGGTGGGTCTAACAAGATGTCCGCTTTCCCCCTTCTCAGTGTATCCTTACATAGTTACATATTAGCTGAGGTCGAAAAAAAACACAAGTCCATCAAGTCCAACCTATGTGTGTGTAAACTGTAGAGGAGTGCGGGGTGTAGCAAGATGGCGGCGACTAAACGTCACTTCCATTACACGTTCTGATGGGTCACCTAATCTTCTTCACTTACTTCCTGTTTTTTTGCCTAGGCAAATGATGTCATACATCCCAGGAGTCTTCAGGAGGGAAGGGGAGAAGGAGGGGTTTTCTTAGCTAAGCACACTCTCCTGCATGCATGCCTGAGCAAAGGGCAGATGGATTCCAGGAAGTAAAAGCTACATAAATCATCTGCCCTTACTCAAGATGGCCATGGCCAGGAATGCTAGGGGGGAGTTTTTCAAAGTGATTTCTCAACAAAATAAAGCATGGAGACATGGATGGATGGGGGGAGTTTTCTTTGAATAATACAAATGTATTAAATAGTGTTTTTGGTTTGTGGTGCTCAGATGCAATGAAGATCCGCTTTAAACTGGCCATACATTATACAATTTCCTTTAGATTTACCTTCAACTACACTATATTACCAAAAGTATTGGGACACCTGCCTTTACATGTACATGAACTTTAACGACATCCCAGTCTTAGTCCGGAGGGTTCAATATTGAGTTGGCCCACCCATTGTCGCTATAACATCTTCAACTCTTCTGGGAAGGCCGTCCACAAGGTTTAGGAGTGTGTCTATGGGAATGTTTGACCATTCTTCCAGAAGCGCATTTGTGAGGTCAGGCACTGATGTTGGATGAGAAGGCCTGGCTCGCAGTCTCCGCTCTAATTCATCCCAAAGGTGTTCTATCGGGTTGAGGTCAGGACTCTGTGCAGGCCAGTCAAATTCCTCCACCCCAAACTCGCTCATCCATGTCTTTATGGATCTTGCTTTGTGCACTGGTGTGCAGTCATGTTGGAACAGGAAGGGGCCATCCCCAAACTGTTCCCACAAAGTTGAGAACATGAAATTGTCCAAAATGTCTTGGTATGCTGAAGCCTTAAGAGTTTACTTCACTGGAACTAAGGGGCCAAGCCCAACCCCTGAAAAACAACCCCCACAGCATATTCGCCCCTCCACCAAATGATTTGGACCAGTGCACAAAGCAAGGTCCATAAAGACATGGATGAGCGAGTTTGGGGTGGAGGAACCTGACTGGCCTGCACAGAGTCCTGATCTCAACCTGAGAGGACACCTTTGAGAAGAATTAGAGCAGAGACTGTGAGCCAGGCCTTCTCTTCCACATCAGTGCCTGACCTCACAAATATTGAACCCTACGGACTAAGACTAAAGGCAGGTGTCCCAATACTTTTGGTATTATAGTGTATATTGAACATTATGTGTGGTCCTTTGGTGATGTCAGGGGCCACATTTGAGGCCCCTTTTGGCTCATAAGTTGACAACCACTGATCTGGAGAACCGAATGGTGGTGGAGATCCCCGGCTGCTGAGGGATGGAGGGATACGGTAAATACAGTTTATCACCTTATTCATTATTTCCTAGGCAAAGCTAGCTGTTAACCCTTGCAGAGGGAAAGGGGACCCACTGCAAGAATCTTTTTTTTTCTTGGAGCTTTGAAGTGGATGTAAACCCAAAAAACGACCTTCTCTTATTTGCTCTCTTTTGGTCTGCTAAGTATAACACCGAAAGTGTTTTGTTATATCTGTTTTATAAGTGCACAAATTCTGTGTTGATCCTGCCAGAAATCTAGTGAGCTGATAACTTCCTGTGCTATCTGCCCATGCACAAGCTGGGGTTAAGCAAATGAGGAGTTAAGGAGATGAGAGGAGGAAGTTGGGAGGAGAGGAGGGGGAAGAGTTAAGGAGATGAAGAGACAGGTTAAGGAGATAAGGAGGGGGAGAGGAGATGAGGAAGAAGGATAGAGGAGATGAGGAAGAAGGATATAGGAGATGAGGAGGAAGGATAAATTAGATGAGGAAGTTGAGGGGAGATGAGGAGTTAAGGAGGAGTTAAGGAGGTGAGGAAGAGAGAGGAGATGAGGAGAAGGAGATAAGGAGAAAGGGTTGAGATGATGAGGAAGAGGGAGAGGATGATGAGGAGGTGGTTGGAGGCTAGGAGGAGCATTTAAGGAGATGAGGAGGAAGGGTTGAAGAGATGAGGGAGAGGAGTTAAGAAGATGAGGAGGGGGGGAGGAGATAAAAAGGAGGGGCTAAGGAGATGAGGAAGAGGGAGAAGATGTGGAGGAAATAAGGAGAAAGGATTAAGGTGACGAGGAAGAGGGAGAAGATGATGAGGAGGTGGTTGGAGGCTAGGAGGAGGGTTTAAGGAGATGAGGAGGGGGGTGAGATGAGGAGGAAGGATTGAGGAGATGGGGAAGAGGGAGTTGATGAGGAGGAGGGATTGAAGAGGTGAGGAAGGGGTGAGGGGTGAGGAGATGAGGAGGGGGGAGGGAGAAGGTGAGGAGGAAGAGTTAAGGAGATGAGGAGGGGGGTGAGATGAGGAGGAAGGATTG
Source organism: Aquarana catesbeiana (assembly GCF_042186555.1). Lineage (NCBI taxonomy): Eukaryota > Metazoa > Chordata > Amphibia > Anura > Ranidae > Aquarana > Aquarana catesbeiana. The sequence continues at coordinate 31,031,291 of NC_133334.1, read as the reverse complement.
AGGAGATTAGGGAGAGGAGTTAAGAAGATAAGGAGGGGGGGAGGAGATAAAGAGGAGGGGCTAAGGAGATGAGGAAGAGCGAGGAGATGTGGAGGAGATAAGGAGAAAGGATTAAGATGATGAGGAAGAGGGAGAAGATGATGAGGAGGTGGTTGGTGGCTAGGAGGAGGGTTTAAGGAGATGAGGAGGGGGGTGAGATGAGGAGGAAGGATTGAGGAGATGGGGAAGAGGGAGTTGATGAGGAGGAGGGATTGAAGAGGTGAGGAAGGGGTGAGGGGTGAGGAGATGAGGAGGGGGGAGGGAGAAGGTGAGGAGGAAGAGTTAAGGAGATGAGGAGGGGGGTGAGATGAGGAGGAAGGATTGAGGAGATTAGGGAGAGGAGTTAAGAAGATAAGGAGGGGGGGAGGAGATAAAGAGGAGGGGCTAAGGAGATGAGGAAGAGCGAGGAGATGTGGAGAAGGAGATAAGGAGAAAGGATTAAGATGATGAGGAAGAGGGAGAAGATGATGAGGAGGTGGTTGGAGGCTAGGAGGAGGGTTTAAAGAGACGAGGAGGGGGGAGGAGATGAGGAGGAAGGATTGAGGAGATCAGGAAGAGGAGTTAAGAAGGTGAGGAGGGGGGAGGAGATAAAGAGGAGGGGCTAAGGAGATTAGGAAGAGGGAGAAGATGTAGAGAAGGAGTTAGGGAGATATAGAGGAAGGATTGAGATGATGAGGAAGGAGGTGGTTGGAGGCTAAGAGGAGGGGTTAAGAAGATGAGGAGGGGGAGTAGATTAGGAGTAGGGATTAAAGAGATAGGGAGGAGGAGTTAATCGGATGAGGAGGGGGGGAGATGAGGGGGCGGGATTATGACGATAGGGAGGGGGGAGTAGATGAGGAGGAGGGATTATGAGATTAGGAGGGGGAGGAGATGAGGAGGAAGGATTAATGAGATGGGGAAGAGGGAGTTGATGAGGAGGAGGGATTGAAGAGGTGAGGAAGGGGTGAGGAGTTAAGGAGATGAGGAGGAGGGTGGAGGAGATGAGGAGGAGTTAGGCAGATAAGGAGGGGGAAGGAGATGAGGAGGAGGAGTTAGGCAGATAAGGAGGGGGAAGGAGATGAGGAGGAGGAGTTAGGCAGAGAAGAAGGGGGAGAAGATGAGGAGGAGGAGTTAGGCAGATAAGGAGGGGGAAGGAGATGAGGAGGAGTTAGGCAGATAAGGAGGGGGAAGGAGATGAGGAGGAGGAGTTAGGCAGATAAGGAGGGGGAAGGAGATGAGGAGGAGGAGTTAGGCAGATAAGGAGGGGGAAGGAGATGAGGAGGAGGAGTTAGGCAGATAAGGAGGGGGAAGGAGATGAGGAGGAGGAGTTAGGGAGATAAGGAGAAGGAGTTAAGGAGAGGAGGAAGGGGGGAGCAGATGAGGAGGAAGGATTAAAAGATGAGAGGGAGGGAGGGAATGAGGAGGAGGTGTTAAAAAGATGGGGGGGTAGATTAGGAGGAGGAGTTAAAGAGATGAAGAGGGGGAAGGAAATGAGGAGGAGGGGTTAAAGAGATGGGGAGGGGGGGTAGATTAGGAGGAGGAGTTAAGGAGATGAAGAGGGGGAAGGAAATGAGGAGGAGGGGTTAAAGAGATGGGGAGGGGGGGTAGATTAGGAGGAGGAGTTAAGGAGATGAAGAGGGGGGAGGAAATGAGGAGGAGGGGTTAAAGAGATGAGGAGGGAGGAGGAGATGAGAAGAGGCCTGTGTTCTTTGTAATCAATCAGAAATGCAGTAGGCAGGGCTGATACCACGTGACACTGTGTTGTCACATCATGTAGGAGCTCACTATCTTTCTGGCCCATCATAGTTATTTTTCTGTACTTGCAAGGTGTTTAAAGGGATAAAACATTCCTGTCTACCAGTAACGGCCCGTCCATAAGGTTGGTTTGCTTGCCTCCCCTCCCCCCAAAAAAATGGAGCACCAACCGCCACTGCTTTCTACATGAACCCCAGTGATGGATACATGGCATTTGTTAGGGAAGGACCATGCCTGTGCAATGTGTGTTGGAATGGCCAACTGTTGTCTCCATCGGAAGCCAGTGTGACAAGGGTGACAACGCAGGAGCAAAATTGCGAGTCAGGGACAGAGAATTGTGACCTTATAACAGGAAGTGCCAAATGGAAAGTACTGTGTTTGATTGGGGGTACAATGTGTCATGGAAATCGGGCACCACCAATCATCACTTTAGATACACAACACTCTTTAAAGTATCTTATCAAATATAAATCCTATAGTAAGCAATGGGATATTATAAGGAATACTTATAATTTGACCTTCAGCTCTGTGCTCATTTTCTGCAGTATGGTAGGGATTTTGACAAGTCCTGTTATGGTAAAGCCTATATATATATATATATATATAAATACAAGATGTTTGTGATTGGATCTACATCTCCTTCAGCGATGAGAGGCCAAAAGCACAGGAAGAATTCCACAATGAAAATTAGACCCTCAGCAGGTATGAGTTTAAACGCTGGGTTCTCCGGCCTCGGAGAAGATAACAGCGCATCTCCGAACACAAAGAATACGAGAAATCGTGTTTGTTTGTGTCTGCAATCACCGCTCCACCATCCCTGCTGGCTCCCTCTGCTTCCTTATTGATAAAACATGTGAGCCACACAGATGGATCTTGGCTGATACCCCGGAGCTCTCTCTCTCTCTTGAGCCAGTGCTGTGCTTATATCAATATATATAAAGAAAGGAAGCTGGTTAGTCTTTATTATAGAAACATTCCACCCAAAGCAGTCTTTTCGACCATTTTAGCCCTGAGGAACCCTTGAATTGAATTACAGGACTCAGGGAAACACTGCTAAAAATTATATCTACAACTCACAGCTCAATAGTTCAAAGGTCAAAAAGTTACAGACATATTAATAAAAGGAATATAAAAAAAATGTGGCATAACTGGAATATTTTAACACCTTCTGCTTTGTATTAAATACTTTTCAGCAGCAAGCACACAATTATACTGAAAAATAATAATATTATTCCAAAAAGAAACAACCAAACTCAATTGCATTGGTAGTCAGAGGAGAGATGCCTCCTTACATTGGTGGTCAGAGGAGAGATGCTTCCTTATATTGGTGGCATTGCCTCCTTATATTGGTGGTCAGTGGAAAAATGCCTCCTTATATTGTTGGTCAGTGGAGAAATGCCTCCTTACGTTGGTGGTCAGAGGAGAGATGCTTCCTTACATTGGTGGTCAGAGGAGAGATGCTTCCTTACATTGGTGGTCAGAGGAGAGATGCCTCCTTACATTGGTGGTCAGAGAAAAAATGCTTCCTTATATTGGTGGTCCATGAAGAAATGCCCCCTTATGTTGGTGGTCAGAGGAGGGATGCCTCCTTATATTGGTGGCCAGAGGAGGGATGCCAGCTTATATTGGTGGTCAGTGGAAAAATGCCTCCTTATATTGGTGGTCAGTGGAGAAATGCCTCCTTACATTGGTGGTCAGTGGAGAGATGCCTCCTTACATTGGTGGTCAGAGGAAAAATGCCTCCTTATATTGGTGGTCAATGAAGAAATGCCCCCTTATATTGGTGGTCAGAGGAGAAATGCCTCCTTATATTGGTGGTCGGTGGAGAAATGCCCCCTTATATTGGTGGTCAGAGGAGAAATGCCTCCTTATATTGGTGGTCGGTGGAGAAATGCCTCCTTATATTGGTGGTCAATGAAGAAATGCCCTTTATATTGGTGGTCAATGAAGAAATGCCCCCTTATATTGGTGGTCAATGAAGAAATGCCCCCTTATATTGGTGGTCGGTGGAGAAATGCCTCCTTATATTGGTGGTCTATGAAGAAATGCCTCCTTATATTGGTGTTCACAGGAGAAATGCCTCCTTATATTGTTGGTCACAGGAGAAATGCCTCCCTATAGTGGTAGGCAGTGGAGAAATGCCTCATTACACTGGTGGTCGATGACAAAATGCCTCCTTTTACTGGTGATTAGCTAAGAAATACCTGCTAACATTGGACATCAGTGGAGAAGGGCCCCCTTACATTGGCTGTCAGGTGAGAAGGGCCCCCTTACATTGGTTGTCAGTGGAGAAGGGCCCCCTTACATTGGTGGGCAGTGGAGACACGCCTCCTTACGCTGATGGTCAGTGCTGAGTGAGAACAAGAATGCCCATTACATTGATGGACTGTGAAAATAATGCACTATTTTATTAGGGGTGAGTGGAAGAGGAACATACTTCCTTCTCCTCAGCGAGGGGAAAAGTTTCCCTTACATTTGTGGTCAGATGGCTAAAAAGACCATTAGAGTCATGCTGTTGGCTTTGCCAAGTGACAATGACTCTGGAACTATACAGGCACCATCGGATGGGAGGTCAATCATCCACAGCTCAGGAAACCCCTAGCAACCTCCGGAGGAACAATAGGAGGAACCTGCACTTGGTGCTCAAATATCTTATAATATTAAGCCTAATAAGTGACCTGCAGCACTCACTGGCATCTAAATACAATACCACTTGAAAAAAGTGCCCCTTAAAGACGTCTGTGTGCGAAACGCGTAGGGAGGCGCTATAGTGGTGACATCATCAGGCCCGCCATCTTGTGAAAGCGTTACAGTGTTTTCATGCTTAAATTAACATACATTTGTGAGTACCTTCCTCCTTTATCGACAAAACGATTGTGGCACCTGCTTCACAAACCCAATCACAATACTTTCCACTGTGTACATATATATATATATATATATATATATATATATATATATATATATATATATATATATATATATATATATATATATATATATATATATCTCCCCCCTTGTTTTGGAGTCTTGCAGAGAGTTAAGACTGACATAGCGAGGACTGGAAACCACATGTTCTAAGGTTCTGATTTCTGCGCGGGGCCCCCCCCTCTGCCTTTTCTCTTTTTTTTTTTTTTTTTTCAACTTGGCCAGATGTGGCAGGGAGAACTTTTCTCCTTTAAAGTCAGTCCACACATGGGAAGCAAATGCGGGGAAATTGAGAGGCTCTGGCTTCAGAGCTGAACCTTCGGATATTCAATAACTTGGGACAAGAAGGGCCGACATCTCGCACTGTTTGAAGGAGACACTGATTTCCTTCGGACGCCTCCAGACGGGTGATATCAGGCCGGCTTTTTCTTTTTTTTTGAGCGCTGGAGGGGCCTGTAACTGGATGCGTTGCACGTGCCTTGCTGTGTGCAGTGCGTAGACAATACTTTATCACGGCACCCCAGGTGTGGCGATAATGTGCAAGAGATGTTCGTGTCTGAAATCTTTAAAATTCCACGGCGGTGGTGTGCAGAAAAGCTGGACATTCTGAAATATCAATCACATGGCTCCCTCTGATGTGACCGCATGGAGAGCCTGCGCTGGAGCTAAGCTTCAGCCAGACAATATATATATATATATATATATATATATATATATATATATATATATATATATATATACAATGTATACTCCTTTTGAAAAGTAACATTTTAATTGATATCTCAGTGAACACAAGAACAATTTCCATTTTTTTTTTCAAAACTAAGTTCTAAAGAACATTTGTTTAGCTAGGTTAATGATATAACTTAGATTACAAAATCTCAAATTAGTTGATGCAGAAATGAATACGCCCCACAACAAAAACGACTCCTTCTAGTATTTTGTATGACCTCCATGATTTGTAAGGACTGCACCAAGTCTTCTAGGCATGGAATGAACCAGTTGGCGACATATTGTAACATCAATCTTTTTCCATTCTTCAAGAACGACCTCTTTTAGAGCCTGGATGCTGGATGGAGAGTGATGCTCCACTTGTCTTTTCAGGATTCCCCATAGGTGTTCCCCGATTGGGTTCAGATCAGGAGACATACTTGGCCACTGAATCTCTTTCACCCTGTTCTTCAGAAATGCAACAGTGCCTCAGATGTGTGTTTTGGATGATTGTCATGTTGGAAAAGTGCACGACGACCATGGGCACGGAGTGATGGTAGCATCTTCTCTTTCAGTATAGAGCAGAACATCTGTGAATTCATGATACCATCAATGAACTCATGCAGCCCCACAGAAGGACACGGCCACCACCATGTCTCACTGTAGGCACCATGCATTTTACTTTGTACTCCTCACCTTTGTGAGGCCATACAGTTTTGAAGCCATCAGTTCCAAAAGCATTTATCTTGATCTCATCACTCCAGAGTCCCAGTAGTCTTCTTCTTTTTTTCAGCATGGACCCTGGCAAATTCTAGGTGGGCTTTTTTGTGCATGGGCTTTAGGAGAGGCTTCCTTCGTGGACGACACCCATGCATGCCATTCCTCTGCAGTGTACGCCGTATTGTGTCTCGGGAAACAATCATCCCAGTTTGGCTTTCTACTTCTTTAGCTAACTGCAGTGAACTTGCATGGCGATTTTCTTCAACCCTTCTCATCAGAAGACGCTCCTGTCGAGGTGATAAGTTCCGTGGACGGCCTGGACGTCTCTGTGAGATGGTTGCAGTTCCATCTTTGTTACGTTTTTGTATCACATTGGCTCCAGTATTCTGATTGATAAGTAAAGCTTTGCTGATCCTCTTGTAGCCTTCACTTTTCTCATGTAAAGAAATTATTTTCTTTCTCTGGCCTTGTGACTTCTGTTCCATGTGGTGCCATTGCTGACCGCATGAAATGGGAGGGGTTTTCTTTGTTAAGCAACACTCCTTTTATAATTAACTGTCTGCTGGACACATTATTAATGAATAATAACACTCACCTGTAGTTGAATTCTTGTTAATTAGGATTTTGTTGTCTAAAATTTAGCTTTGCTCCTTAGCCCCTTTCACATGGGCTGTCTGATCAGGTCCGCCTGTCCGTTTTTCAGGCAGACCTGATTGGACCATCCATTCACTCCTATGGAGCGGCGGATGTCGGCGGTGATACTGTATATCTGCTGATATCTGCCACTATCCTATCCGATCCTGTCTGCCAAATCCAGACGGATGGTGGTCCTATTTACCATCCGTCTGGCGGATGACATTGGATGAAAACGGACAGGCGGAGGAGAATGGGACTTTGGCAGGTCAGTCTAAGCACAGTGAGTGGAGACAGACCTGTCACCCGCCTGCTCAGCGAGTTTCAGCTGAGCTGGTGGAGTCCATCAAAACGGACCTGTCTCGTGTGAAAGGGCCCTAAGACTTCCATTGGGGTGTATTCATTTTTGCAACATGGTCTTGAAGGAATTTGTTAGGAAAAATACTTTTTTGTGTGTGCAAATTAACACATCTTGGTTTCAATCAATGGCCTGCATTTTTGGTAGTATTTTGTAATATAGTGTCCCATAGAAAATGTTCATTCTGAAAGGAAAGTAAAGGTTTTCTGACAAATCTGTTGGGGTGTACTTATTTATGCTGAGAACTGTATATATATATATCGCACTGCAATGAATTTCGGACAGGAATCGCATCACCTTCCTGTTCAAGTCCCATGCAATCATTTGCAACGTGATTTTAGCCCATTAATTTTGTATGGGCTCAAATCGCACTGCAAAGGTATTGGTAATCAGTATCGGCGCGTACTTGACCGAAAGTATCGGTACATGCCGGTAAAAAAACGGTATCGGTGCAACACTAATGGCAACATACGTACTTTATGTAAAAAAAGCGTTGCCAGTGCAAATCGTGAATGACACCCCCGACGCACTGTGCAGTAGAGTACAATGCACAACACCCCGCAAAATTCCACATCATATACCATGTGTTGTGGTGGGCTGCAAAAAAAAAAGGTCATGCGTGTTTTTTAATTTGTTGTGGTGCATTGGGCTGCCTTAACACAACGCATGTTATCAAGAGCCATGACACATGTTAACCTATGTGCATCAACATGCTGTTGGGAAACAATGCATTTGCTGGGCGTTGTGGTGCGTCGCATTGTTAGGAAAAGGTCATGCGTGTTTTTGTAATTTGTTGTGGCGCATTGGGCTGCCTTAACACAACGAATGTTACTGAGAGCCATGACACATGTTAACCCGCATGCTTTAATGCGCTGTTGGGGAACAATCCATATACTGAACGATGTGGTGTTCACCGCATTGTTAAAAAAAGGTCATGCGTGTTTTTTCATTTGTTGTGGTGCATTGGGCTGCTTTATCACAACAAATATTACCAACAGCCATGACACATGTTAGCCCGTGTGCATTGACGAGCCAATGGGGAATAATGCATATACCGAGCGTTGTGGTGCGCCGCATTGTTAAAAACAGGTCATGCACTTATTTATTTGTTGCGGTGCATTGGGCTGCCTTAACACAACGGATGTTACCAAGAGCCATGATGCATATTAACCCATGTGCATCAACACGCCATTGGGGAACATGCATCAACACGCCATTGGGGAACAATGCATATACCGGGCATTGTGGTGCGCCGCATTGTTAAAAAAAGGTCATGCATGTTTATTATTTGTTATGGTGCATTGGGCTGCCTTAACACAACAGATGTTACCAAGCGCCATGACGCATGTTAAACTAAGTGCATTAATGCACCGTCGGGGAAACAATGCTTACACCAAGCGTTGTGGTGCGCTGCATTGTCAAAAAAGGTCATGTGCGGTTTTTTTTTCCATTTGTTGTTGCACGCTGGGCTGTTTTAACACACCGAATGTTACCAAGAGCCACGACGCACGTTAACCCGTGTGCATTAATGCGCTGTTGGGGAACACCTAAATGTGAACGGGCCCTTATTCTCCAAAATGCACACTTCACATTTTTACAGCTTACGTTTTAAAGGAATCAGCGGGGAGCGCGGAGGGACATGTGGTATTAATAAAACTCACAATTAGCGGTATTATTGCTACTATTTGTCATTATCACTTGTTTTATAAGAGGAAAGAAAATTCCCATTGTTTTTACATCCACCGCAAACAGCGCGGTACGCACATCTGCCATGACTCCATCCCTCTCATTGACTGTTAACAGCTGCAGAGGAAACACAAGGGAGTGTTTGGGTAATGCTGACCCTCGTAGTGCGCAAAGAACAATAACGTTTACCTGTCCCGGAGTCTACCAGGGGAAGATGTGAGGACGACACTTACATTTTAAAACAAAGAGACACTGCAGAATAATATTAATATTAATAATATTAGTGGGCTTATCCCACTGTTGAGTTGCGGTAACATCCACATTACCATTACCGTAAGGAGCATTCTTTTTACTGACCTCCAATGTAAGGAACATTCTTCCTACTGACCTCCAATGTAAGGAACATTCTTCCTACTGACCTCCAATGTAAGGAACATTCTTCCTACTGATCACTAATGTAAGGGGCATTCTTCCCACTGACCACCAATATAAGGGGCATTCTTCCCACTGACCACCAATGTAAGGGCCATTCTTCCCACTGATCACCCATGTAAGAAGCATTCTTCCCACTGACCACCAATGTAAGAAGCATTTTTCCCGCATAAATATACTGAAGATGATTTACCTACCTAAATGTAATTATGTCTTTAGAAACTGCCCAGTATGGGTTCCCGCCTCCTTGTTTAAGGATCTGGTTGGCTCCTTACTGTGGCGGGGTTCTCCTCCACGCTTAGCTAAGTCAACCCTCCAGCTCCCGGTAAGCTGTGGCTACCCAACCTGATGGTATATTACTGGGCGGACATCCTAGTGACAGTGAGATGGTGGATCGAACAATCTAGGACTAATGCTGCTGCTTGCCTGAAGGTGGCCATCTTGGGCTCTCTTTGGGAACGTGGTCATTTGGTGTATAGAGGTCAAAAAGCTTATCCCTCTCTTCCCGCTAAAGAAACCTTAAGAAAATATTTCCACCACTCAGGCTGACACTGACCCAGGTGTAAGTAGAAGTTTCAGAGCAGAAGAGCTCCAGGTGCTGGCTGAATGCTAGGCAAAGCAGGCTTGAATGGAGGAGAAGATTCGGATGCCGCACACCGGATGTAGTCAAAAAATTTTCACTTTATTGAAAAAATGGGATCATCAAAATAACAAGACTGTCATGCAGAAAGTACAGATAAGCTGACGCGTTTCGCACTCAGGACTGAGTGCTTACTCAAACTTACTACAGGCAAAATTTCTGAACAGAGTTTACTATACGTCTCAGAGACTGCATAAGATATACCCACAGCGATCACAAAATTGCCCTCGGTGTCAGTCCTCTGATAGCACTTCTTTCCATATATTTTGGACCTGCCCTAAATTGGTACAATACTGGACGGCAATAATGCATTAATGCCCGCTTACAATTGCCCCTCCCGCTGTCGGCTGAATTAGCCTTGTTGAGTATTCAGGAAGATGAACAGCGACTGCGATACACCAAGATTTTGATTTCCTTTTTATTTTATTATGCTAAAAAAGAGATAGTGGTTGAATCGGCTTCCCCCTCTCCCCCCTATGGTGAAATCATTAGAATCATCTATTGATGCCGTATTACCCAAGCTGACATATATTAACAGGGGGAAATACGACCGGGTTTGGCAACCGTGGACAGAACAAGATTGATCTCTTTATTGGCTCTCTAGATGTCCATTCTTGGCAAAGATAAGTGGTACAGTGCACTATGCTGTCATGCAACCCCCCTCCCCTGGTGAAAACAAGGGCCTATTTTCAAAATGTTTTTTACGTCATATTCCTCTGATGTATAAAAGTATAAAAAGAAAAGATGTATAAAAGTACTGCTGAATTGGATGTATGTCACTTTTATAAATGATATGCACTAGACACTTTTATAAACACTTGCTGCTACAAAGACTCTTGGAAATACACATTATATGTACAGTTACCTAAAAAAAAATAGGAAAATCCTGCGCTTGTCCTCCCTCGTAGGTGAATGGAGTGTGACTACTCAATGATTAAAACAATTTAAATAATTTAGAAAAGCTGCAACCGCTGACAGAAAACTAAAATAATTAAAAATAGGTGCGCTAATCACAAATAATTGAACAGTGCAAAAAGGCATAAAATCCTCAATGAATCAAATAAGATTATCAAAAACCAAGTGAAAAGAAGAATAAGTGTGAGTGAAAACTTATGAAAAACACAAGAACAAAATTCAATCAAAAAAATATATGAATGTCCAACTGGAAGACACTTTAAACAAGGGATTGAGATACACCCAGTGGATAAAAACTTCAGTGTCCTTCAAATTTCCAAGACCAAGAATCGTGAATATTGTATATATCCAATTAGCACACATGTGTGCCTCTTACCGGAGTGAATGGATCTCAAATTATAGAGATCTCAAATGCTTAATGAAAATCCTGACAGGCTCTGGCAAGCTGGGCAGATCCAATTTTCCAGCAATCCCCAGAACCTCCGTGTCGATGGATATGCAGGCATCCAATGGAAGGGCTCAGAGGTGGGCTTAAAGCATATGTAGGAAGAAGCAGAAAGCCTCGTAGTGCAGTGAGTTTTAACAAGGGATTTAAAAAAAAAAAAAAAACACCACACACTTACATCAAGGCAACTTAAAATCAGCAAGAAACTTCAAACAGAGCAGCAGTCTGCTTCAACCTGCTCTAAACAGATTGAAGGCTCACAATGGGCTTTACCCGACACATTTCCCCATAATAGGCTTCGACTGGGAAAGGAGACTTCCAGTTGGACATTCACTCATATATTTTTTTGATTGAACTTTATTGTTGTGTATTTCATAAGTTTTCACTAACACATATTTTTCTTTTCACTTGATTTTTGATAATTTTATTTGATTCATTGAGAATTGAGGATTGTATGCCTTTTTGCACCGTTCAATTATTTGAGATTAGTGCACCTATTCATAATTATTATATGTACAGTTACATAGTTCCCAGATATGTATAGGTTTATAATTTTTTTTTTTATTTTAAGTTTTTCGCTGTGTTTTATTCTTTGTATATTTATAATTATGTTTAATTCGTATGTAGCACCGTGGCCCTGTGAGAGACGACATTTCGTTGTACCGTATGTCCTCACGTGTAGTAGAATGATAATAAAGCTTGACTTGACTTGATGTCCTCCGACCACTATTGTATTATGCTTTGTCATTACTTTCATATTCTGGATTGTAACATGCCATATTTTTCAATAAAGACCAAATTGTTTGTTAAATAAAGAAGCATTCTTCCCACTGGCCACATAATGTAAGGGGCATTCTTCCCGCTGACCACCAAGGTAAGGTGCATTCTTCACACTGACCACCAATATAAGGAGCATTCTTCTAACTGTCCACATAATGGAAGGACCATTCTTCCCACTGATCACCAATGTAAGGGGCATTCTTCCCATTGACCACCAATATAAGGAGCATTCTTCTAACTGTCCACATAATGGAAGAACCATTCTTCCCACTGACCACCAATGTAAGGGGCATTCTTCCCATTGACCACCAATATAAGGAGCATTCTTCTAACTGTCCACATAATGGAAGAACCATTCTTCCCACTGACCACCAATGTAAGGGGCATTCTTCCCACTGATCATCAATGTAGGAAGACATTCTTCCCACTGACCTCCAATGTCAGGGGCATTCTTCCACTGACCACTAATGTAAAAGAATATTCTTCTCACTGACTACCAATGTAAGAGGCACTGTAATGTAAGGGACTGTTGGTCAGTGGGAAGGATGCCCCCTAGATTGGTGGTCATTGGGAAAATACCCCATACATTGGTAATTAGTGGGAAGAATGCTCACCTTACAATTCTTTAAAGGATCAAAAGCTCATTGGTGTCATGCTTCTGGCTCTTCCAAGTGGTGTTGGACCTGAAACTGTGCAGATACCATCAAATGGGAGCAACAGCTCAAGGAACCCCTAGCAACCTCTGGAGGAACCCTGAGCTTCCTTGAAACCCTGGTTGAGAATGGCTGCTCTAGGCTGACTGTCTGGTCTACACCCCTACCAACTACGATCTGTAATTCCCAGGGATGTATTTTGGCCCTTTTTTAAATATTGGTGCTACGTTAGCTTGTACCATTCCAATCAGTAGACTGGTACCATTCCATTCAGTAGCTGAAGCTGCTGCCTGTTCACTTCCTGGATTTACACAGACACACAGAGGCACACCTCCAGCTCTGCAGCCCTGCAGCTCTCACTGGCCCTCTTATGACTCACCCCCCCTCCCTTCCTGGCAAACTCTCACAACAGTGAGAGAGAGAGCTGTGCATGATGTCATATGCCTAGGCTTTTTTCCAGACAAGAAACAGGAAGTGGGCTGTATAAGGTATTTACTGGCAGAAAAAAAAAATGTTTTATTATCCAAAGTTAAAACAACAACCACGGTAGAAGATTTAATAGATGGAAAGTAGAAAAAATTACTGAAGGTTCGCTTTAAATAGGTAAGGGGCTGGGCACCTCCCCCTGTGAAGTCATCGACCGGTGCATGCTGGGCCGCTGACGTCACGGGGGGAGGTCCCACCAGGTGACGTCACTGGGTAGCCACACCTAATTAAGGACTCTCAGAGAGAGGAGCAGGCAGTCGGCGGGAACCCCACTGACAGCTGATGACTCATTGGTTGTTAAGGACGTGGTGGCCGGCTTCCCGGCCCCCTCCTTAGCAACCAGTGTGTTTAAAGAGAAAAAAAAAACAAGCAAAACGTAAAATGCATGAAAACTGCATGCAGAAATGCATCAAAAACGCGGGTTTAAAAGCTCAAAACGTACCGGAAAAACGTATCAAGCGCAGCTGCATACATGTGAGCCTAGTTTAAGTGTCTAAGTTACTGGTCCGGTGATCCACCATATGAGAAGGGTGCAGGCATCCAAAATGCTTCATCCAGAGAGCAGTGTAACCATGCGGTGTAGGGACGCCAGACACCAGCAGCTCAGCGTGTAGTAGGTTATGGAAATGGCCTCAGCCTCAACTCCTCCTTGGCCATGGTACTGACGCGTTTTGCCCCAGTGGGGCAAAACGCGTCAGTGCCTGGCCAAGGAGGAACTGAGGCTGTTTCCATACCCCACTGCACGCTGGGCTGCCGGTGTCGGGCGACCCCACACCACAAGTACACCGCATCATTGACTTCTATGGCCAGCTTCTATGGAGCCAATAAAAAATGCCTGAATTCTTACGCTACAGCATATTTTTGCCGTAAACCGTCCATGTTCATCAGCCCTAAATGAGGCAAAAATCCTCGACGTATATACTGTAATATGCATTTTGCATTTATTTTTCCTTTCTAACTTTTGACCTTTAGTAAACTTTTTGCTTCCTACCATAACTTTAGCGCAAAAAGGGAGGGAACGGGTTGAAAACCTCTCTTCGCCCTTTAAATCACTGGAATGCTTTTTAGATAAATCTATACGCTTCTATAAATGTTTATGAACCATAAAACGCTCCAGTGCCATTTTCAGCTACTTTAGGTTCGTTCTGATACAAGGAATCACGTCTATTATTTCTGGGTCGCGGCCACGTCAAACATCTGCGGCTATGGTCACATGATTAATAGGAGTTCTCGTTAACCGTTCATACGTCAGGACCCTCTGGCTCCCATATGGTGGAGTCGTTCCTGTTATTGTGGACGATTAAAATGGGAGGAGAAGTCGGGTTGATGCACGCCAATCTGCACCTACGGCCTTAATTAAAGGGGAATTCCGCACAAAATAGCCAAGATAACTAATTTGAAGAAGGAGGATGGTGTGTGTGTGTGTGTGTGGGGGGGGGGCTGGGGGGGGGGGGGGGGTAAAATGCACCTTCGCCTAAGTAGACAAAAATCCTTGCATCGGCTCTGCCTGGACCCATCTATAAAAAATGTTTTCAAAAACTCTGATCTTATTTTCTGGAGAGAAAATGCTGCTCTTTGCTCCCTCTAGTGCTACCAAATGACCAAAAGTCTTAGGCTAGGTTCACACCTTGCGTGTGTCGGGAGCGCGCGCAATATTGCATGCATAGAAACACGCTGCCCATTAGCAGACAGGCAGTGGTTCCATTCATTGTTATTGGTGCCCCCACGCATCTGCTAATGCGTGCGTTTTTTCGCCCGCCAAACCGCATGGTCCTGCGGTTTGGTACGGCGTATTATTTGGAAAAGGGTCAGGGACTTTTTTTCTGTGTTGCTCATGAGTAGGGCAGCCCACTGACATGAACGGATATCCCTACGCGCAACGCACGGGGACGCAATGGAAATACGCGCATGCTTAGTCACACCTGTATGGTGGAAAAAACTAGCCAAAAACTGAGCATACATTATTATGAATGTCCGTTCGATTTTCTAATAGTTAACAGGGTCAAATCGACATTCATTTTTTCGCAGCAGTAACGAGAAAATTTAGAAGATGAAAGAAAAAATGACTAAACCTACTACGTGTCAGGAATGCCAAAGGGCACAGAGACATGCCGGCAGACACGTGGCGGTGCAATTGATTGTTAATGCCATCTACATGGCATATGTTTGGTGCAGCACGATTTTGGAAAAGGGTCATCTAATATTAATATCATTTTATATATAAAAGCCTGCGCTCTCAACACACACCAGCGCTTGTACGTTATGCGCATATAAGGCATGTTGAGTGTTGTGAACGAGCCCTTTAGGGTTACTGAACCCTGAGTGTATTAAGAATACATGCAAAATCAAGCCACGTTGGTGCACATTCTGGTGCTACGTGCATCCAGCAACCTGGCCATTTCAGTGGGCTGCCCTACATGCGACAAAGTAGCTCATGTAGCTTTATACTGCGTTGAGCCTTGCACATTCTTACTGCGTGCTTTGTCGCATTTGTTGCGCACTCTACCATGCGGAAAAATGTGCGCCTGCTTGCCACGTTTGGCGTGCCATTAACAAAAAGGGGCACTGCAAACGTGACACGCATTTTTTGTGAGTTTTGTAAACGCGCATAAAAAAAACATGCAATTTTGTTTACATAATGCGCAGGTATTAATGGAGCCTAATTTTTTGTGTTTTTTTTTTTTATATCTGCCTAGAGTTCAGCTTTTGTTCATGAATGGACACTTAGGACTCTTCTCCATCTGGTAAGGAAGCCATGGCATGGATTGGGCAGCACGCACTCACCGCCAAGGGCCGTCTTTAACGCTGGGCAAAAGGGGCGACTGCCCCAGGCCCAGTCTTTGTTGTGGGTCCCAAAGCAGCTGTCCCTTGCGCCTTCACTGCCCACAAATACTTGATATGTGGATTTGGTTATCACTCAGGAGTGAATGTTGGTGAATTGAATGTTGGGGGCACTGGTGATTGGTTGGGTGTTATGTCTGCAGCCTGTGCATTGATTGGCCAACTCAGTAAGGTAAACCTTGTGCGGGGAGAGTGTCTATCAGTTCTAGGCACAGTCAGACTGGCACCTCTCAACTTTTTTGTCGAAGGGGTTTGTGGGGCGTGCCTGGTGTTCACCTGACGTTTTCTGGACACTATCAAGATGAGACCGCTGGGGGGGAGGGGCAATGCAGGGGTCTGTGAAGAGAGGGGAGGGGGTCCAGTGTAATGATGGAGGTAGTATGGGGGAGGGGGTCCTGTGTAATGATAGGGATAGTATGGGATGGGAGTGCTGTGTAGAGATGGGGGTAGTGTGGGGGAGGGGAGCCTGTGTAATTATGGGGGTAGTATGGGGGAAGGGTCCTGTGTAATAATGGGGGTAGTATGGAAGGGGGTCCTGTGTAATGATGGGGGTAATATGGAGGAGGGGGTCCTGCATAATGATGGGGGTAGTATGAGAGGAGAGTGCTGTGTAGAGATGGGGGTAGTATGGGGGAGGGGGTCCTATGTAATGATGGGGGTAGTATAGGGAAGGGGTTCTGTGTAATGATGGGGGTAGTATGGGGAGGAGCCTGTGTAATAATGGGGGTAGAATGGGGAAGGGGTCCTGTGTAATGATGGGGTAGTATGGGGGGGTCCTGTGTAATGATGTGGTAGTATTGGGGAGGGGGTCCTGTGTAATGATGGGGGTAGTATAGGGAAGGGGTCCTGTGTAATGATGGGAGTAGTATGGGGGGGGGGCCTGTGTAATAATGGGGGTAGTATGGGGAAGGGGTCCTGTGTAATGATGGGGTAGTATGGGGGGGTCCTGTGTAATGATGGGGGTACTATGGGAGGGGGTCCTGTGTAATCATGGGAGTAGTATGGGAGGGGGTCCTGTGTAATGATGGGAGTAGTATGGGGGGGGGGTCCTGTGTAATGATGGGGGTAGTATAGGAGGGGGTGGTAATGATGGGGTAGTATGGGAGGGGGTCTTGTGTAATAATGGGGGTAGTATGGGGGAGGGGGAGCCTGTGTGATGATGGGGGTAGTATGGGAGGGGTTCCTGTGAAATGATGGGGGTAGTATGGGAGGGGGTCCTGTGTAATGATGGGGGTAGTATGGGAGGGGGTCCTGTGTAATGATGGGAGTAGTATGGGAGGGGGTCCTGTGTAATGATGGGAGTAGTATGGGAGGGGGTCCTGTGTAATGATGGGAGTAGTATGGGGGGGGGGTCCTGTGTAATGATGGGGGTAGTATAGGAGGGGGTGGTAATGATGGGGTAGTATGGGAGGGGGTCTTGTGTAATAATGGGGGTAGTATGGGGGAGGGGGAGCCTGTGTGATGATGGGGGTAGTATGGGAGGGGTTCCTGTGAAATGATGGGGGTAGTATGGGAGGGGGTCCTGTGTAATCATCTGAGTAGTATGGGAGGGGGTCCTGTGTAATGATGGGAGTAGTATGGGAGGGGGTCCTGTGTAATGATGGGAGTAGTATGGGGGGGGTCCTGTGTAATGATGGGGGTAGTATAGGAGGGGGTGGTAATGATGGGGTAGTATGGGAGGGGGTCTTGTGTAATAATGGGGGTAGTATGGGGGAGGGGGAGCCTGTGTGATGATGGGGGTAGTATGGGAGGGGTTCCTGTGAAATGATGGGGGTAGTATGGGAGGGGGTCCTGTGTAATGATGGGGGTAGTATGGGAGGGGGTCCTGTGTAATGATGGGGTAGTATGGGGGGGGGTGTAATGATGGGGTAGTATTATTTGTTTTTTGGGATGTTGGGGTGGAGAGCAAAATTGCATGGGGGGGCCCAAGAAAATGTTTGTCTAGGATTAAATCAATATTAAATGCGGCCCTGTCACCGCCACAGACCCTTCACATACACCTTTAATCCCATTCTAGAGAACGGCGATCGAAAACACAAACGCTGTGAAAGTGCATAAAAGCCGGCTGTTCTGTTACCCCCAAACCGCACGACCATGCCAAAGAAAATATCATGAATTTTTATATTGCTGGAGATAAAAGGGATTTCCCTGTCACTTCCAATACACTGCGGAGCGGCCTTTATCCTTCCCACACATTGTACACACAGTAGCCACATCATCACCTTCTCACACAGGGAAATGCTGTGGAGTAATTCTCCTAATTGGACAAACAAGCCTCCCGTTAACTCCATCGCTCCCCCGGCTTTGGCTCTGCAGACACCAGGAAGGTTGCTGAAGTGTTTCCAGCCAAGAAGAATGGCGTTGTCCATGGATCCTCATATTCTGGGGGGGGTGGCCTGAATGCAGAAAAGCTTTGATATGTGAAGGAAAGCAAATGCTGTGCTAAGTGATGAAGTGTGCTAACCAACCTGAGGCAAGCATGTGGCCAGTGAAATATCACACTATCATAGGTGTTCCAGGTGAGGGATTCACTAGGTAGTGGAGGACGGGTATGGATTCTCTTTCTGCTTGGGTACATTTAGGACAGGGGTCTCCAAATATATTAAACAAAGGGCCAGTTTACCGACGTTCAGACCTTAGGGGGGCCGGATTGTGGTCAGTGGGAGTAGAAAATGTCTGTATCATTGGTGTTAGTGGTAGGAACAGTACCCCATCATAGGTATTAGTGGGAGGAATAGTGCCCTATCATTGATATCAGTGAGAGGAATAGTGCCCCATCGCTGTTATGAGTGAAAGGAATAGTGCCCCATCATTGGTATCAGTGGGAGGAATAGTGCCCCATCATTGGTATTAGTGGGAGGAATAGTGCCCCATCATTGGTATTAGTGGGAGGAATAGTGCCCCATCATTGGTATTAGTGGGAGGAATAGTGCTCTGCACTCCGGGCTCACCCAGTTGTGTGACAATAGTTAATATTCATTTGTTAACACTGATTCTGCCTCCCACCTGGTCCTAAGACCCATTTCCCGATTGGCTGAAAGGAGAAGCTAGAAGGGAGGAGGAGACGCACGTCTGGCTTTGCACTGTTTCCTGCCCCCCCCCCCCCCCCCCAAGAAAATATACCACCGGCTGCCACTGCTCAGTACCAAGTTCACTATATGGACCCCTTATGTATTTATGTATTTATACATGGTGATCACATCCCCCCTTAATCTCCTCTTCTCAAGAGAGAACAAATTCAGATCCTCCAATCTTTCCTAATAGCTGAGCTCCTCCATGCCTCTTATCAGTTTGGTTGCCCTTCTCTGCACTTTCTCCAGTTCCCCGATATCCTTTTTGAGAACTGGTGCCCAAAACTGAACTGCATATTCCAGATGAGGTCTTACTAATGATTTGTAGAGGGGCAAAATGATATCTCTCCCTCTGGAGTCCATACCTCTCCTAATACAAGAAAGGACTTTGCTTGCTTTGGAATAGTGCCCCATCATTGGTATCAATGGGAGGAATAGTGCCCCATTGGTAGTGTCAGTGGGAGGAATAGTGCCCCATGTTTAGTATGAGGGGAGGAATAGTGCCCCATTGTTGGTATTGTTGGAAGCGATAGTGCCCCAAGGGCCAGATAAAGGCAGCCAAAAAGGGGCGCATCTGGTCTCTGGGCCGCAGTTTGGAGACCACTGCTTTAGGACAAGCAGTGCCATGAACAGTGGTGTAGTTGGCAATACGTGCCCCCCCCCCTCAGACATTCTTCCCCATCTCTCACTATCTGAAACTGTCTATTGTACAGCTCCCGCCTGGAGGTCACCTCTGCTTAACGCGTTTCTCAGCAAAAAAAAAAAAAAACACAAAAAAATGGCTTGATCACATCCTAAAATGTTACAAATACAGAGGCTTTATATTAACCCCAAAAAAATGTGTAAAGCCCCTTTCACAGCGAACTCCGCTTTGCTCAGCTGGGGGGGTCCGCTCCATTGATCCCCACTGATCAGGCAGATGACCGGTCCATCTCCGCTCACTGTGCCGGTGACGGAGCTGTCAGAGCTCCGCTGTTCTCTATGGGAAGATCGGATGGAAACGGACAGCCTGTTCGTTTTCATCCGATCCGCTGGACGGATGGCGAACGTATCGCCATCCATCTGTTTTGAGCGAATCTTGGCGGAATCTAATGGCAGGCGGGTGTCAGTGGACACATCTCCGCTGATATCGCCCCGCCCACACAAATCAATAGGTGGCCCGCTCAGATCCACGTGAAAAAGGGACAGGCGGATCCTTGCGGGCCGATCGCGTGAAAGGGGCCTAAAAAATAAAAAATAAAAAGCCAACCTTGAGCTCCAATTTAGTGATTTTGCCTAGGTTGTGATGATGTCATCTGTCTGCTGCAGGCAGGAAGAAACATTTAATCAGTCTGACATGGACAGCAATAAAAATGCATTTGGAAAAGTAGATAAGAACACTGAAAATGTCTTATATGTTTATTTTATATTATTAAATATATTTATATTAATATTATTATATTATTTATATTATATATATATGCTTATATTATTTTATATCTATATATATATATAATATATATATATATATATATATATATATATATATATATATATATATATATAGATAGATATAAAATTGTTAATATATATATATATATATATATATATATATATATATATATATATATATAATTATTATTATTATTATTATTAATATTATATTTATATTATTATAAATATATTTATATTATATTGTTAATATACAATAAAATGGCAATAGTGTGAATGTAGAGAATGTGAATGTTGGGCTGGCAGCATAGGCGCGCTGCAGGGCTTTCACGATCACCTTTGTGGCAGGGACGAGTGAATTTAGAATTAAAGCAGAACATCAAAATATTCAAGTTCAAATCCAAGTTTATTCATGTGATAGATTGCTTGCAAAGCCAACATGTTTCAGGGGGTTGGAAATATGAGTATGAACCAGTATATGTGGATTCCATAATCATTCTATAGCTGGGCGTTATTGAGGTCTTGTGAGTTCGCACGGCATCCACCTGTAGCTGGATTTATTATCGAATCCACATACATAGGGGGTGGATTTACTAAAACTGGAGAGTCAAAACCTGGTGCAGCTCTGCATAGAAACCAATCAGCTTCCAGGTTTGAGCCTAGGTTCACACTGAGAGCCAGTTCACACCACATGCAGTCCAGTGCGTTTTTTCTTTCTGCATCAAAAACGCATGGAAAGTAGGTTACATGGTTTTCAATGGCATAGTTCACACCAGTGCTTGCAGTTCCAGTGCGTTCCAGTTCCAGAAAAAAAAAAGTAGAACATGTTGCATTTTTCTTGCACTGGACTGTACTGGAACATTGTAAAAAAACGCATCAAAAACGCACTGGAACACACCGGAATGCACCTAAATGCACTAAAAATGCACTGGAACACACATGTCCTTATGGCCAGTTCACACCATAGAAACGCAGTCCAGATGCTTTTCTGCATGCGTGTTTTTGTCGCATTTTTAATGCAGTCCAATGCATTTTTTTCTTAACCTTAAATAAGGACATGTGTGTTCCGGTGTGTTATTTTGGGTTTAGGTGAGTTCCGGTGCGTTCCAATACAGTCCAGTGCAGGAAAAATGCAACATCTTCTACTTTTTATTTTCTGGAACTGAAACTGCAAGCACTGGTGTGATGCTATTGAAAACCACATAACCCACTTTCCATGCACTTGTGATGCAGAAAAAAAAATGCACTGGACTGCATGTGGTGTGAACTGGATCTTAAGTTTAAAAAATAGAGGGGGGGGGGGGGAGCACTGGAATGCATCAAAAATGCTCCCAAAACACGCATGCAGAAAAGCACCTGGAACGCATGCGGACTGTGTTTCTATGGTGTGAACAGGCCCTGAAGGCGGATTTGAAATGCGTGCGAGTTCAGCTGAATTTCAAACCGGCATTTCAGTGCGAGTTCGGGGGGGGGGGGGGGCGATTTGAGAGACATCTGTGCGGGCTCATGCACAGATGTCAATTGAAATCACACCCCCCCCCCCCCCCCCCCCCCAAGTTGCCAAATGTAGAGCAGGAACTACTTTTGAAAGTCGGCGTCGCACCGATTTGGGCGGTGCCGTTGCCAGCAATAGGCTGCGATTTGGCATGCGATTTGACGTGTCAAATCACCCCGATGTGGCTTATCGTCGAAGCTTAATTGAACAAGCTGAAGTTAGAAGCTGATTGGCTACCATGCACAGCTGCACTAGTTTTGCATTCTCCAGTTTTAGTAAATGAACCCCAATGTGTGATTGTTTCATTTTCACAAGCCCGGGCGAAGGGGGCATCAACACAGTGCCCGAAACGCATTGGCTTTGCAAACAATCTATCAAGGAAATAAACTTGGACCGGAATATTACATGGTGTGGCAGTTCAATTCTAAATGTCATCAATAATAAAAACATGACCGGGTTGCAAACTGTTTCCCTCCCTATCCAAAGCAAAAAGAGGAGCTTTGGCTTTGGATTCACTAAAATCCCTTCATGCCACCTCCCGACGGCGCCTTCTACTGGGCTTTAATGCCTGGAGGCGGAGCAGCTTCCTGATCACATGACCACGATGACTGGCTAAAACAGCGGTCACGTGATCTGGCACCTGTCCCACTGGTCCCCATTCAGAAGCGCTGTCAGAGGCGATCAGTGTGCTGGGAGCGTACAGCGAGCAACAACCTCAGACCGCTGTGGACACATAAGTGCGGCGACTGAATATTAAAATGGAATTATGGTTATAAATGTTCCCTCCCCCCTCCTGCTACCTTTTCGATCCTGGTCTGCGTCGGATCAGTGATGGGATCCCCTGTGTCAGTAAGCGGCAGCTGCAGGGGAGAGGAGGAAGCGCTCGACAATGGCTGGAGCCATGACATCTCCCATAGGCTCCCGTGTCCCAGCCATTGTTGGAGCTCCCTCCTCTCCCCTGCAGCTGCCGCTCACTGACACAGGGGAGCTGGAGCTGTGGGATCACATGACCGGAGCGGAGTGAACTAAGAATAGGTAAGTATGCAGATCTTTTTTTGCATAGGGTAGGCAGGATATATAGCAGGAGAGGGGAGGGAATATTTCAAGGATAGTTAGTGTAATGGTCAGTGTGAATGATTTCAAGGCAGTTGGGACCACAGTCACCAAACAAACCATTGGTAACACAATACACCGCCATGGATTGAAATCTTAGGGACTATGACTCTAAGAACACCATCCCTACAGTCAAGAACAGAGGTGGAAACATGATGCTTTGGGGCTGTTTCTCTGCTAAAGGTACAGGCCAACTTTGCCGCATTGAGAGGCCTATAGACGGGGCCATGTATTGTAATATCTTGGATGGGAACCTTCTTCTTCCCTCGGCCAGAACACTGAAGATGGGTCGTGGATGGGTTTTCCAGCATGACAATGACCCAAAACACACCATCAAGACAACAAAGGAGCGGCTCAATAAGAAGCACATTAAGGTAATGGAGTGGCCTAGCCAGTCTCCAGACCTTAATCCTAAAGAAAATTTATGGAGGGAGCAGAAACTTCGAGTTGCCAAGCGACAGCCAAGAAACCTTAAAGATTTAGAGAAGATCTGTAAAGAAGAGTGGACCAAAATCCCTCCTGAGATATGTGCAAACCTGGTCACCAACTACAAGAAACATCTGACCTCTGTGCTTGCCAACAAGGGTTTCTCCACCAAGTCATGTTTAGCTTGAGGCTCAAATACTTATTTTATTCACTGAACTGCAACTCAATTTATAACATTTGTATGATGTGTTTTTTCTGGATTTTTGGTTGATATTCTGTCTCTACCATTTAAACTACACCTATGATAAAAATAATAGACCCTTCATTTCTTTGTAAGTGCAGGGGATCGAATAATTATTTTACCCACCGTATGCATCTAAAAGAGGTTGTTGTGACTTTCCAATTACACATTCTTGCTGTACCATATTTTCAGTATTGTTTTCCCTTGATGTTTATTGATCTGTATATCACTGCAATCCTTCAACCACCACTGCTGAGATAAAATCTTCTCCATACGGATAGACCTACAATGAGAGAGATCGGCAGTGAAGCACAACCATTGTGCAGCCCTACTAAGTAAGAATCAGAGGCTGCCTATGTAATCCGCCAATATGGCTGCCCCCCCCCCCCCCCCGCCATGAACATCAACACAACTCGACGCCTTTCTTTACACAATTCTATTCTCTTTCGCACATGTTTTTAAAAAACAAAAGCGTCTCCCTTTAGGACCAATCCGCACGCAGAGGGAGAATTTTTCCGCCAAGTAAACGCTAAGCAGCCGTTTTGGATGTTATTTAGTAAGCATTTCATTGTTCGGACGTGACTGTCGTAGCCGATCTGGGAAGTAATTTGACATCATTATTAATGAGAGACTACTGACATAATTTGTTTTTCCAGTTTCTCTTGCTCGGTGTATTCCAGATGTGCTTTAATGATAGCAATACAGACATAAGCGGAGCCAGGGCCGCGGTGTGTGCGGACAAGGCAGCTGCTCTCGTTCCTGTATGGTTACAGCTACTATGGTGTCGCCGTGCAGAGGGGGACCTGTGCCGAGGTTATGAAGACTGTATAGAGTGTGGGCGAGGAATGAACCTGCGGCCCTCCAACTGCTGTAGAACTACAATTCCCATGAGGCATTGCAAGCCACTGACCGTTACAAGTAGACATGTGCAATTCGTTTCGTCCCGAATTAGATTTTTTAACGAATTTCGACAAATTCGTTAATTCGTAATGTCAAAAATTCGTAAACTAGAAAATTAAAAAATGTGAAAATAAACAAATTCGTAAATTCAAAATTTGAAAATCCGAAATCTCGAAAATGTGAAAATCTGAAATAATAACTAACTATTAAATTATAGGTATTGGAATTTCCTTTCAAATTTTGGCTGTTAGTGAACGTAACGAATACAAATTTATCTGAAGTTACGAATTATCCAAAATAATGAATGCCGCATCTAAGCGAATGGAATGTAACGAATTAATAAGTATTATTATTATTATTATACAGGATTTATAAAGCGCCAACAGTTTGTGCAGCGCTTTACAACATGAGGGCAGACAGTACACTAATGCCCCGTACACACGGTCGGACATTGATCGGACATTCCGACAACAAAATCCATGGATTTTTTCCGACGGATGTTGGCTCAAACTTGTCTTGCATACACACGGTCACACAAAGTTGTCAGAAAATCCGATCATTCCGAACGCGGTGACGTAAAACGCATACGTCTGGACTATAAACGGGGCAGTGGCCAATGGCTTTCATCTCTTTATTTATTCTGAGCATGCATGGCACTTTGTGTGTCGGATTTGTGTACACACGATCGGAATTTCCGACGGATTTTGTTGTCGGAAAATTTTATATCCTGCTCTCAAACTTTGTGTGTCGGAAAATCCGATGGAAAATGTGTGATGGAGCCCACACACGGTCGGAATTTCCGACAACAAGGTCCTATCACACATTTTCCGTCGGAAAATCTGACCGTGTGTACAGGGCATTACAATACAAATCAATACAGGAGGGATCAGAGGGCCCTGCTCGTTAGAGCTTACAATCTAGAAATAATAAATAACAATAATAATAAAAAAAAAATATTATTATTATTAATTAGTTACGTTCCATTCGTTTAGATGCAGCATTCGTTATCTCAGATAATTCGTAACTTCGAATAAATTTGTATTTGTTACATTCACTAACAGCTAAATTTGAAAGGAAATTCAATACCTATAATTTAATAGTTAGTTATTATTTCGAATTTTCGTATTTTCGTTCTTTCGTATTTTCGGATTTACTTTCTTATTTTTGGATTATCTAATTTTCTAACTTTCGGATTTACGGATTTAAGGATTTACTAATTTACTAATTTTCGAATTTACGAATTTTTGAATTTATGAATTCCGATCATAACGAATGACCCGAAAAACCAAAAAAAAACAAGAACGAAAACAAACTAATTTTTCGGCAGTGCACATGTCTAGTTACGAGCATGACTCTCAAAGGCAGATGCATGATGGGACATGTAGTTTCGCAATCTTTTGGGTTTTGCTCCAAGCTGTCGCCCCACTGCACATTGACCACAGGGGGGCGCTCACTTTTACAAAACCATTTCTGTGCCACCATTCACAGAACACCTTGTGTTTTTCCTGTTAATACAAGCCATTCTCTAATTGGACGAGGTGAAGATCGTTTTGTCTCTGCCCCTCTTCTATACCTCATCCAATCAGATAATATCTTGTATTCATTAAAAAAAAAAATACAAGGTGTTCTATGAATGGTGGCAATGCTGAGCTATGGTCAATGTGCAATTGGGCAGCTGTTTGGCACAAGACCCCGGAAGATTGCTACTACAGTGCCCCCAGTGGTCCCTCGGGTAAAATCTGTAGTGGTCCAGCTTGGCACAATGTAAGCATGCATATCCCTTACCCGAGGGGGAAGCTGACAATCACTGTAGTTGTTGGTGCTACTACAGTGACCACAGCTACTACCGGGTCCTGTGCTGACCGGCTGGACTGCTGCACACTGTCCACAAATTGGCTATTAGGCAACACAGTTTGGTCACCTTTCTGCCTCCAGCCTATGAATGGGGAGTGACAGAGCAGCAGCAGACTATTAAAGGTCATCCCTTTGCTCTCTTCTGTGGTCAGCATATGTCAATGCAGCACCCTTGATTGACTCCCCAGTGCTGCTCCTATCTCTGCCAGTCTGAGTGCTGCTGTTCATGGGATTGCAATTCACTGAGATCAGGTAGTAGAGCTGCACAATTAATTGTTAAAAAATCGCAATCTCGATTCAACCCCCCCTTATGATCTTAATCCGGCATTTCCACGATTCTATGTAACAAGTGCAGAGCCATTCTCTGCTCAGAGATGTAAAAAAAAAAAAAAAAAAAGCCGGCAAAGTTTATCACAACATTGCTCAGCGCTGAGATAAAAAGAAACATTGTATCATTTGGTTCTTTTAGATCTAGGGGAGGAACTTCGGTCTGTAAATGAGGTCAGTTTAACCACCTAAAGTTAAAATCAGTTTTTTTTTGCTAGAAAATTACTTAGCACCCCCAAACATTATATATATATATATATATATATATATATATATATATATATATATATATATATATATATATATATATATATATATATATATATATAATTAGCAGAGACCCTAGAGAATAAAATGGCAGTCGTTGCAATATTTTATGTCACATTGTATTTGCGCAGCGGTCTTTCAAATGCAAGTTAGCCCAACTTTTTTGTATGATCTGAAAGATGATGTTAAGCCGTGAACCGTGATCTTTATTCTAAGCAAAAAAAAATCATGATTCTCATTTTATCCAGAATCGTGCAGCTCTATTAAGTAGGTATACTATTTGCATTCGAGTATATGTGAACCCTTCCCAGCGAATGGCTGTGTGTGTGTGTGAGGTGGGGGGGACGGGACGGGAGGTAGTCAGGACAAGTCTAATCATTAGAGGAGGACAGGCTGAGTAGAGAACTGACCACACTATGCTCTCCTGCCTATTGTGGTCAGTTGTTAATAGAAAAGCAGAGGGACTAGTAGGAACACCAGGGATTTCACACAAAGGAAGCAATACAAAGCGTTGGGTCCTTTTCTTTACATGTACATGGTACAACTGGCACATATCAGGAGTATGTTGGGGTAACATACATATCCTTTAAAAATTATATTTCAAATATATGATTTAAAAATATTTAATTTTTTTTTTTTGTATTTTTTTACAGAGCTTCTGTGCTTCACAGATACAAACTTTTATAGGAGATGTAACCTGCAAATTCTATCATTTTAAATTGTACTGGCGCTATCCGAGTTATATTACTTTTCTATCATCTAAAAAATATTACTTTGAGCATTGTGAGTCTGGGCCTTGGTCCATTGTACAGTAATAAGTCATCTCCTGACCGTGCCGGCCTAGGTGAGGATATATCAGCACCTCCACCTTATCTCCCATGAGATACCTTTTTACTGGGTTCATTTATTGGCTGTGAGAGGAGCCGGTGACGGGCCCTCGGGGCCCCAGCCGCCTGTCTGTCTCTCAGTAAAATTCAAAGTCTTTGCTATCGACAGGAAAGGCCTCAAAGGGCAGAATTATGGCCTAGTTAACAGGTTATCACAGGGAGCTGACTCTGCTCCGGCTCAGCACTGTCACTCTTTCCTTTGAGGTTAATGCTGGCTTCTCAAATTCTTATTTACAACTGCTGGAAAGCTGCACAGCATGTACCAGGCAACTATGGAGAGAGGGGGGGGGCCCTTTTTTATCTTTTTTACTGCTGTTGGCATTCATTTAGTTTTATCTATTTATATAACTTTTTTTCACTGTAGTTATTTACTTTTATCTATTTATTTATTTAGTTGTATTTATTTATGACATTTATTTCGTTTTATTTATTTATTTCATTTGTTTTATTTATTCGTTTTTTTTTTTATATATTTTTTTACCTATTGATTTATTAGTTTAATTTATTTATTTATGTATTTATATTTTATTTAATAAAATCATGTATTTATTTTATTTTGTTTGTAGCTAAATGAAGATTGTTTTAACTAAAATTCTAAAAAGCGTACCTACAAGGTTATTTAATTCTTAAGAAGCTAAACCCGTTTGTCATCGACCAGGGGTGTCAAACTCAATTTGATTGCAGGCTGAATCAGCAATATGGTTGTCTTCAAAGAGCCAGTAGTATCTGGGTGCGCTATGTACAGAGAGCAGAGTTCGGTATTGTGCTATGCACAGAGTGCAGAGTTTAGGAATACACTATGTGCAGAGTGCAGCGTTCAGGAGTACGCTAAGTGCAGAGTGCAGAGTTCAGGAGTACACTATGTGCAGAGTGCAGAGTTCAGGAGTACACTATGTGCAGAGTTCAGGAGTACGCTATGTGCAGAGTGCAGAGTTCAGGAGTATGCTATGTGCAGAGTGCAGAGTTCTGGAGTACACTATGTACAGAATACAGAGTTCAGGGATACACTATGTGCAGAGTTCAGGAGTGCATTATGTACAGAGAGCAGGGTTCAAGGGTGCGCTATGTACAGTACAGAGTTCAGAGTTCAGGAGTGAATTACGTACAGAGTGCAGAGTTCAGAAGTGAATTACGTACAGATTGCAGGGTTCAAGAGTGAATTACATACAGCGTGCAGGGTTCAGGAGTGAATTACTTACAGAGTGCAGGGTTCAGGAGTGAATTACTTACAGAGTGCAGAGTTCAGGAGTGAATTACGTACAGATTGCAGGGTTCAGGAGTGAATTATGTACAGAGTGCAGGGCTCAGGAGTGAATTACGTACAGAGTGCATAGTACAGGAGGGAATTACATACAGAGTGCAGAGTACAGGAGTGAATTACGTACAGAATACAAGGTTCAGGAGTGAATTATGTACAGAGCGCAGGGCTCAGGAGTGAATTACGTACAGAGTGCATAGTACAGGAGTGAATTACATACAGAGTGCAGAGTACAGGAGTGAATAACATACAGAGTACAGGGTTCAGGAGTGAATTACTTACAGAGTGCAGAGTTCAGGAGTGAATTACGTACAGGGTGCAGGGTTCAGGAGTGAATTACGTACAGAGTGCAGAGTTCCAGAGTGAATTACGTACAGGGTGCAGGGCTCAGGAGTGAATTACGTACAGAGTGCAGGGTTCAGGAGTGAATTACGTACAGAGTGCAGGGTTCAGGAGTGAATTACGTACAGATTGCAGGGTTCAAGAGTGAATTACATACAGAGTGCAGGGTTCAGGAGTGAATTACGTACAGAGTGTAGGGTTCAGGAGTGAATTATGTACAGAGTGCAGGGCTCAGGAGTGAATTACGTACAGAGTGCATAGTACAGGAGGGAATTACATACAGAGTGCAGAGTACAGGAGTGAATTATGTACAGAGCACAGGGCTCAGGAGTGAATTACGTACAGAGTGCATAGTACAGGAGTGAATTACATACAGAATGCAGAGTACAGAAGTGAATTACGTACAGAGTACAGGGTTCAGGAGTGAATTACTTACAGAGTGCAGAATTCAGGAGTGAATTACGTACAGGGTGCAGGGTTCAGGAGTGAATTACGTACAGAGTGCAGAGTTCAGGAGTGAATTACGTACAGATTGCAGGGTTCAGGAGTGAATTACGTACAGAGTGCAGAGTTCAGGAGTGAATTACATACAGAGTGCAGAGTTCAGGAGTGAATTACGTACAGAGTGCAGAATTACGTACAGGGTGCAGAGTTCAGGAGTGAATTAAGTACAGAGTGCAGAGTTCTGGAGTGAATTACGTACAGGGTGCAGGGCTCAGGAGTGAATTACGTACAGAGTGCAGAGTTCAGGAGTGAATTACGTACAGAGTGCAGAGTTCAGGAGTGAATTACGTACAGAGTGCAGAATTACGTACAGGGTGCAGAGTTCAGGAGTGAATTAAGTACAGAGTGCAGAGTTCTGGAGTGAATTACGTACAGGGTGCAGGGCTCAGGAGTGAATTACGTACAGAGTGCAGGGTTCAGGAGTGAATTACGTACAGATTGCAGGGTTCAAGAGTGAATTACATACAGAGTGCAGGGTTCAGGAATGAATTACCTACAGAGTGTAGGGTTCAGGAGTAAATAACGTACAGAGTGCAGAGTTCAGGAGTGAATCATGTACAGATTGCAGGGTTCAAGAGCGAATTACATACAGAGTGCAGGGTTCAGGAGTGAATGACGTACAGAGTGCAGGGTTCAGGAGTGAATTACTTACAGAGTGCAGAGTTCAGAAGTGAATTACGTACAGATTGCAGGGTTCAGGAGTGAATTATGTACAGAGTGCAGGGCTCAGGAGTGAATTACGTACAGAGTGCATAGTACAGGAGTGAATTACATACAGAGTGCAGAGTACAGGAGTGAATTACGTACAGAGTACAGGAGTGAATTACTTACAGAGTGCAGAGTTCAGGAGTGAATTACGTATAGGGTGCAGGGTTCAGGAGTGAATTACGTACAGAGTGCAGAGTTCAGGAGTGAATTACGTACAGATTGCAGGGTTCAGGAGTGACTACTTACCTACTTAGATTTATTTGATTTTGATTTGTTTTTTGATTGTTTCTTTTATTTAGCAGATACAATTTTCCATGTGGCTCTTATGAGCATCTCGCTATATATACCATACTAAAGCAATCTTAACCCTTTCCCAACCACCGCACGACGATATACGTCGTCAGAATGGCACGGGTGGGCAAAAGGGCGTACAGGTACGTCCCCTTTAAGATGCGGCATTGTGGGAGCGCGCCCACCGTGTGCTCCGTGAGCGCAGGTCCCGCGGACTCGATGTCAGCCAGTCTCCCAGCGATCGTGTCACAGAGCGGAAGAACAAGGAGATGCCTTTGTAAACAAGACATTTCCCCGTTCTGCCTAGTGTCATGACAGAGATCACTGCTCCCTGTCATCGGGAGCAGTGATCGCTGTCATGTGAGTTGTAGCCCATACCTCCACAGTTAGAATCACTCCCTAGGACACACTTAACCCCTTGATCGCCCCCTAGTGGTTAACCCCCTTCCCTGCCAGTGTCATTTACACAGTAATCAGTGCATTTTTATAGCACTGATCGCTGTATAAATGACAACGGTCCCAAAATAGTGTCAAAAGTGTCCGATGTGTCCGCCATAATGTCGCAGTCCCGATAAAAATCGCAGATCGCCGCCATTACTAATAAAAAAATAATAATAATAAAAATGCCATAAAACTATCCCCTATATTGTAGATGCTATAACTTTTGCGCAAACCAATCATTATGCGCTTATTGTGATTTTTTTTTACCAAAAATATGTAGAAAAATACATATCGGCCTAAACTGAGGAAAAAAAATGTTTTTTTTTATATATTTTTGTGGGATATTTATTATAGCAAAAGTATAAAATATTGCATTTTTTTCAAAATCGTCGCTCTTTTTTTGTTTATAGCGCAAAAAATAAAAACCGCAGAGGTGATCAAATACCACCAAAAGAAAGCTCTATTTGTGGGGAAAAAAAGTACGTCAATTTTAATTGGGTGCCACGTCGCACGACCGCGCAATTGTAAGTTAAAGCGACGCAGTGCCGAATCGCAAAAAGTGCTCCGGTCAGGAAGGGGGGTAATCCTTCCGGGGCTGAAGTGGTTAATACTACGGTGTATCACCTTCATATACTATTCTTCCATGCTTCGAGACTAAACATAGCAATTCTTTCAAAACCAGATATTATTTTGGTACCTGAATCTTTGTAATAAAGAATCTATATTGATACATTAGATTGCTTATTATCATTGCTTCTGCTTTGTAACTTTCTTATAATTTTTATTTAAAAAAAAACAAAAAAAAAACGCTAGTGTGCAAGGAGCCTAAAGCAGGTAGAATTAATGGCGCTGCAATGTAGTAACGCATGTTACCACAGCGCAAATGTGTAAGTGAGCCAACATTTTTTAAAATCTGCAGCTTTCTTTAAAATTCTTGGTGATCCTGCCAATGAAGGTCCTTGTTCAGAAGCTTCCTGTTCTAGGGTGAATTTTGAAGATGAATGAACTTCAGGAGATTTAGGTGAAAGTTTGTCAACAGGGTGGTCAACAGGGTGGGAGGGTGGAATGAAGGTAATTGTTGGTAGTTTTAGGCTGGGTTCACACTTATGCGAATTGGATGCAGCGTTTTCCCCGCATCCAATTCGCATAACAAGAGAGTGTGACTGGCTCTCAGTGGGGCCGGTTCACACATTGCCGGAATTTCAGGTACGAATTCAGACCTAATTTGGGCCTAAAACGGTGAATGGGGACACACCGGACCGCCCGTTGCGAGCCGCGGCCGCAGATAGTGTGAACCCGGCCTTAAAGTAGGAATTTTCAGGTTGTTATCCTATATATACAAATAAAAATATATGTTGCTAATCTCCACTCTCCAACACTGTCCACGACTTCCTCTTCGGTCCAGTGCCAGTGCTCCTTTTTGGGTAGGATGACAGTAATGTCATTCAGCCCATTTCCTTTGAGCCCAACCTGTCATTTACGCACCCTCTAGGGGGTGCAATATCAAGCAGGCTCACAGTACTCCAGGACTGAGCGGCACACACCTGGTATTACTTAGGGCAGGGGGGGCATAAAAATGCAAGTGTAAACAAGCCCGTATTATGCCAATTACTGTAGGGTCCTTGTTAACCTCATTATTTAAAAAATGTTAAGCGAGGGGTGTTAGGCACCCCAGCCCCCACCCAACACCACCCACCAAAAAAAAAAAAAGACAAAAAAATGTTAAGTTACCATAAACAAATATGGAGGATATACACAAAAGATGGAAACAGTGCAAAGAACAGCAAAAGAAATATACAAAAATACTCATATACAAAATGCACCCCCCCCCCCCCCCTTAAAAAACCTTCTAAAAAATAATAAAATAAAAGTAGATATTTTCTCATCTAAGCAGCTCAATCAGCAACTCTAAAAATTTCCATTTCAATTTCCATTTTGCCAAAATCACTCCACTCATCCTTAGTGACAACGCTCCACCCTTGTCCCCCATTTGCTTTTCTCTGTTGTCACCTGGTCACATGCACTTCTAATGTACTATAGGCTGCTGTGTCTGTGCTCATTATGCAAGCATGGTCCACTGCAAGCGCAAAGGGACAAGGATTGTGGAGATACAAAAAAAAGTGAAAAGGTGAAAACCTATCCTGTTAGACACCCATAAGAAATTTCCCAAAATTTGGTCCCATGGATAGCCTACTACCAACCCAACCATGGAGCCTTACACATATAGACAATACGAGATGGTTGGTCAACCCCTGGGAGCAAGGGTTACCCTTTAGCCTCTCCCCTTTACCCACATCCTCTCTTCCATCCACTTATTCTATTTTCTCTGCACCTGTCACTTTTTCTTGTTAGAAAAGCCATGGGAAATTTCCCAAAATTTGGTAACATGGATAGCCTACTACCAACCTAACCTTGGAGCCCTACACATATAGATCGTGTGGGATGGTTGGTCAACCCCTGGAAGCAAAGGTTACCCTTTAGCCTCTACCCTTTCCCCATGTTCTCCCTCCCCCACCCCTTATTCTCATTCTTCTTCACTTGTCACTCTCCCTTGTTTGATGGCCATAAGAAATTTCCCCAAATTTGGTCCCATGGATAGCCTACTACCAATCTAACCTTGGAGCCCTATACATATATAGACCATGCGGGATGGTTGGTCAACCCCTGGAAGCAAAGGTTACCCTTTAGCCTCTCCCCTTTCCCCATGTCCTCCCTCCCCCACCCCTTGTTCTCATTCTTCTTCACTCGTCACTCTCCCTTGTTTGATAGCCATAAGAAATTTCCCCAAATTTGGTCCCATGGATAGCCTACTACCAACCTAACCATGGAGTCTTACACATATAGACAGTGCAGGATGGTTGATCAACTCCTGGGAGCAAAGGTTACCCTTCCTTCCCTCCCTTTATTCTCATTCCCCCACACTTGTCACTCTCTCTTGTTTGATAGCCATGAGAAATTTCCCAAAATTTGGTCCAATGGATAGCCTACTACCAACCTAACCTTGGAGTCCTACACATATAGACCGTGTGGGATGGTTGGTCAACCCCTGGAAGCAAAAGTTGCCCTTTAGCCCCCCCCCCCCCCCCTTATTCTCTTTCTTCTTCACTTGTCACTCTCTCTTGTTTGATAGCCAGGAGAAATTTCCCAAAATTTGGTCCAATAGATAGTCTACTACCAACCTAACCTTGGAGCCTTATACATATAGACTGTGTGGGATTGTTGGTCAACCCCTGGGAGTAAGGGTTTCCCTTTAGCCTACTCCCCTTTCCTCGTGCCCTCCCTCCCCCACCCCTTATTCTCATTCTTCTTCACTTGTCACTCGCTCTTACTTCTTGCGTTTTCACATATGTTTTCCACTATTTCCTACATACTCCTTTTTAGGTAACAAGAAAGTGGTGGTGGAAACAATAGTTTCTAAAGGGAAAAAACAACAACCATTGTTAATAATATTCAATGCTTCATCAAACTCAGGCTTGGTTCTCACCTTCAGGTATGATGGTGCACACCACACCCACGTCCCCGCACTTTACCTGAAGGATAGCCTATTCATTCCAATTGGTTACCCTGCACGTGAGAAACGTGGAAAAGACTCAGGCCACAATTAATGGCACCTCTGCCCATCTGCTAAAGGGCAGCGCGTTTCTGTGCGTATCAGGAAAGCATACAATTTGACCAATATACGGATAGATATGAACCTAGCTTCAATGTCATCAAATTAGAGTTTACATCTACCTTAAAGAGACTCTATCATTCTCTAAAAAAAATAATAAGGTTTTCTGCAAGACAAACGCCATTATACTCGGATGTCTGTGGACCCCGCTGTGCACTGTGGCCCCTTCCTCTGATTCCTGCATCAGTACAGGACAAGGCAATTATGTAGGAAGAGGTGAGTGTAAGGATAGGTTGAGGGGTGGCTTTTTTTGGGCATTTTTTACACATTTTTTTTTTTTTGTGTGCATTTTTTTTACACGTTTTCAGGAGTAACCTTTTTTGTTTAGGCCAATGGAAAGCAAGAACTAGGAGAAGGTGTTTGATTGTTAGGCACAAAAGTCCCTAAAAAAAAAAAAACGCATGTTATGCGCATTTTTTTAGGTGCTTCCATTAAAGTCTATGGGGCCAAAACACAGGCCCCCAAAGAAAATATTGTACTCTTTGGCACAACAAACGACAACACATAACCGTTAACCACTTGACCTCTGAAAAATCCCCCCCCCCCCCCTTCATGACCAGGCCATTTTTTGCAATTCAGCACTGCGTTACTTTAACTGACAATTGCGCGGTCGTGCAACGCTGTACACAAATTACATTTATGTAATTTTTTCCCCGCAAATTGAGTTTTCTTTGGTGGCATTTAATCACCTTTGCGTGTTTTTTATTTTTTGCGCTATTAACAAGAAAAGACCAACAATTTTTAATAATTTTTTTTTTTACTTCCTGCTATAAAACAGATCCAAAAAAAAAAAAATTAAAAATTGAATTTCTTCAGGCCAATATTTATTCTGCTACATATTTTTGGTAAAAAAAACACATAATAAGTGTATATTGATTGGTTTGCGCAAAAGTTATAACATCTACAAACTATGGTATATATTGTATACTGGAATATTTTTTTTTATACTCGTAATGGCGCGCCCGATAGGCAGCAAACTTAAAGGGATGTACAGGTACGCCCATTTGCCTGCCTGTGCCATTCCGCCGACGTATATCTGTGTGCGGTGGTCGGCAAGCGGTTAAAGTGGTTGTAAACGCACAAGGTTTTTTCGTGCCTTCATACATTCTATGCATTAAGGCAGTGGCATCAAAACTGCGGCCATGGGGCCGAATGTGGCCCTTTGCCTGCCATTATCTGGCCCTATTCCTCCCACTGATACAAGACACTATTCTGCCAGCTGACAGCAACAATGAAGCACAATATCTCCAATTGACACCAATAATGGGGTACTATTCCTCCCAATGATACCAATGGTGGGGCACTGCTCCTCCTCAAATGCCAAATGTGGTCATGTTTGCTCTCACTGATGCCAGGAAGATTTTCACTACCGCTGGCCATAGTGTGGCCCCCCAAAGGCTGCAGGACAATAAACTGGCCCTTTGTTTAGAAGGTTTGGAGACCCCCGCATTAAGGTAAAAACCTTCTCAGTGCAGCAGCCCCCCTCCTAAAACTTACCTGAGCCCGATCCTGATCCAGCAATGTGCTCAAGAGCCTCAGCCCTTCTGGGTCTCTTCCTCCTAATTGGCTCAGACAGCAGCCACTGGCTCCCGCTACTGTCAATCACAGCCAGAGAGCCAATAAGGAGAGAGAGCGGTGAAGGGTCCGAGCTACGCTCCATGTGGCTGCTTGCTATGGGGGGCACTAGGCAGGAGGGAGGGGGCCATATTCAAAGCAAACTCCCCCATCCAGCTATGTCTCCATTAAGGGTTGTCACCTGTCCGGGATTTACCCGGACAGTTCGGGTTTGGAATTATGCGTCCGGGTTTCAGACTGCCTGAAAACCCATTAGACACATTATTCAGACCGGAGTATGGCTTCCAGATGCATCTGGACGAGAGGTACTGACTACCAAGGGTTGAGTGAGCTCACCATCCATCCCTGTCTGTGACTGAAGTCTCTCTCCTTCTACATAGTTCCCAACTGTCCCTGATTTCGACGGACTGTCCCTGATTTGGAGGGACTGTCCCTGATTTCGAGAGACTGTCCCTGATTTGGTACAATGTCCCTCTGTCCCTCATTCCTCCTCATTTGTCCCTCATTTTGGTCTGATCTATATAGATGTATATAAAAAGGCACTTTTTATCTTTCAAAAAGTGTTTCCCAGTGCTAAACCTTTCATCCAAATTCTAAATTGCTGCATTTGTCAAATTTAAAAGACAATATAAAGGAATAGTAGTGGTAAAAAAAGCATTTATGGATTTAATTAACCTTTTTTTAATTATTATTTCCCCCTTTAAGGGCGTGGCGGGGGCGTGTCCTGTGCCTACATACGTTTGCTAGTAGGTGTCCCTCATTCCCATCTCAAAATGTTGGGCGGTATGCCTTCTATCTCCTGCCTCTGAGTGAGAACAAAAATAGAAAGAAATCCTGCGAGCCGCTACTGTCTAGATGCTTAAAGTGGTTTAAATAACCCAAAGACTAATGGTATTAAGCCTGTCACCTGTATCGTGAAAGATAAATACAGTGGGGATCGAAAGTTTGGGCACCCCAGGTAAAAATATGTATTAATGTGCATAACGAAGCCAAGGAAAGATGGAAAAATCTCCAAATGGCATCAAATTACAGATTAGACATTCTTATAATATGTCAAAAAAAGTTAGATTTTATTTCCATCATTTACACTTTCAAAATTACAGAAAACAAAAAAATGGCGTCTGCAAAAGTTTGGGCACCCTGCAGAGTTAATATCTTGTACTGCCCCCTTTGGCAAGTATCACAGCTTGTAAACGCTTTTTGTAGCCAGCCAAGAGTCTTTCAATTCTTGTTTGAGGTATCTTTGCCCATTCTTCCTTACAAAAGTCTTCCAGTTCTTTGAGATTTCTGGGCTGTCTGTCACGCACTGCTCTTTTAAGGTCTATCCATAGATTTTCAATAATGTTGAGGTCAGGAGATTGTGAAGGCCACGGCAAAACCTTCAGTTTACGCCTCTTGATGTAATCCCCCCGTGGATTTTGAGGTGTGTTTAGGATCATTATCCATTTGTAGAAGCCATCCTCTCTTTAACTTCAGCTTTTTCACAGATGGCATCAAGTTACCATCCAAAATTTGCTGAAATTTTATTGAATCCATTTTTCCTTCTACTCGTGAAATGTTCCCTGTGCCACTGGCTGCAATACAACCCCAAAGCATGATTGATCCACCTCCATGCTTAACAGTTGGACAGAGGTTCTTTTCATGAAATTCTGTGCCCTTTCTTCTCCAAACTTACCTTTGCTCATTCCGGCCAAAAAGTTCTATTTTAACCTCACCGGTCCACAGAACTTGTTTCCAAAATGCCTCAGGCTTGTCTATATGTTCATTTGCAAAGTTCAAGTTCATTTGCAAAGTGGTGAGGACATAGAAGAGGTTTTCTTCTGATGACTCTTCCATGAAGACCATATTTGTACAAGTATCTCTTTATAGTGGAATAGTGTACCACAACGCCAGTGTCTGCCAGATCTTTCTGGAGGGATCGTGCAGTCAAACGTGGGTTTTGAATTGCTTTTCTCACAATCTTTCGAGCTGTTCTGTCTGATATTTTTCTTGGTTTTCCAGATATTGCTTTAACTTCCACTGTTCCTGATGACTGCCATTTCTTAATTACATTCCGAACAGAGGATATTGACATCTGCCATCCACAACTCTGCCCCCAGCTACATCACTAACCTAGTCTCAAAATACCAACCTAATCGCCATCTCCGTTCCTCCCAAGACCTCCTGCTCTCTAGCTCCCTCATCACCTCCTCCCATATCCGCCTCCAGGACTTCTCCCAAGCCTCGCCCATCCTCTGGAATTCCCTACCCCAATCTGTCAGACTGTCTCCAACTTTATCCACTTTTAGGCGATCCCTGAAAACTTTCCTCTTCAGAGAAGCCTCTCCTGCCTCCATCTAACAACTGCACTATTTTCTCCATTAGCTCATCCCCCACAGCTATTACCCTTTTGTATCACTTGACCCTCCCTCCTAGATTGTAAGCTCTAACGAGCAGGGCCCTCTGATTCCTCCTGTATTGATTTGTATTGTACTTGTACTGTCTGCCCTCATGTTGTAAAGCGCTGCGTAAACTGTCGGCGCTATATAAATCCTGTATAATAATAATAATAATAATCTGAAAACGCTTTGCTATCTTCTTATAGCCTTCCCCAGCTTTGTGAGCGTCAACTATTTTCAGTTTCAGTTTTTTAACCTCCCTGTCGGTTTTCCCGAGTGTGGCTCGGGGTTAAAATTCAGTACCATTAGCGGTAACCCCGAGCCACACTCGGGATCGCATTGCAGGATCCTGGGGCGGCGTTACTTACCTTGTCCCCGGGATCCTGCGATGTCACCCGCAGTGCCCGAGGACTCCGTCCTCCTCCGAAGCCTCTCCGTGCCAGGCTCCGTTCCCTGCGAGCGGCGCGACACACGGGGGCGGAGCCTGGCGGCAAATTCAAAAAAATGTCAAAATCATAACAC
The DNA here is from genome assembly GCF_042186555.1 of Aquarana catesbeiana. Classification (NCBI taxonomy): domain Eukaryota; kingdom Metazoa; phylum Chordata; class Amphibia; order Anura; family Ranidae; genus Aquarana; species Aquarana catesbeiana. The sequence continues at coordinate 30,991,589 of NC_133334.1, read as the reverse complement.
ATACAGTACTGTAATCCTACAGATTACAGTACTGTATGAAATGATTTCACATCCCTTTTGTCCCCAGTGCTCTGGCCCATGCCCTGCATGCAGTTTTACATGATATACACTGTTCTTTCTGCCTGGAAACTGGAGATTGTCCATAGCAACCAAAAAGTGTCCCTTTACGTCAAAAGTGGCTTTAGACCAGCTAGAAAACAGCGATAGTAAATTAGAACACTTGCAGAATTGAGCGATAGTGAATTGTGGGGAAATTTATTTTATTACTATTTTTTTTAATTTTTTTTAATTATTTATTTTTATTTATTATATTATAAGTTTTTGTGTTTCAAACTTTATCATACCCGGGATATCTGCTAGACTCTGGTTTGGACAGATTTAAGTGTGTTATTGTTAAGATTTACAGACCTACAATATAAAACGCCAAATTTCCATGCAAAATAATTGTACCGCTTTCAGCACCTAAAATCCGAAATAGTCATACCGCCAGGGAGGCTAGACAACTGCTTAGAAGAACCCATGGTGCTGATTGTTGGGGGCAAGGTCAGATGAGTCTGGCCATTTAAAACCTTTGAGATTGACATCACCTGGTCTTCCCAGACGATGGTTGTGAACAATCCATGACACTGGCAGATCTCAGCTTTGCAAAGGGGGCAGTGCATGCTATAAATTCTGCAGGGTGCCCAAACTTTTGCAGACGCCATTTTTTTGTTTTCTGTCATTTTGAAAGTGTAAATGATGGAAATAAAATCTAACTTTTTTTTGACATATTATAAGAATGTCTAATCTGTAATTTGATGCCATTTGGAGATTTTTCCATCTTTCCTTGGCTTCGTTATGCACATTAATACACATTTTTTACCTGGGGTGCCCAAACTTTCGATCCCCACTGTAAATGATCTAAAAGCTGCTAGCGTTGAACACGTCACATATATCGTGCAAAAAGATAAATACATTAATTGAATACGCCGCGCTAAAAATTATATAGATTGTAGTTTATACTAAAACTATGTAAAATGAATCAAATTAATATAACTAATAAATGGAAATGATATACACAAAACCAATAAACATAAACAAATAATATATAGAAAAAAGTGCTCATGTTCAATACTGTACATAGTGTCCAAATATGTTGTAAATGACCGTGCTGAAAATAAACAACACTGCAGGGGATATGTGATTCAGATCATAAGACAAAGTACTCATGGGCATATAAATCGCATCCAACTGCGTCTCTAGTAACGTGATAAAAGTTCGTGTAATTCAGGAACAATAAAAAGTATGATCCAACACGTGCTGGGGTGTCTTCACTCGGGTGCCCCCCCTTAGGTATTAAACGCTCACCTTGAAGCGTGCGACTTTGCGATTAAGCTAGGTCAGAGTACGCATGTGAACCGCCTCTGGGCTCTTTAAAATGTCAGGCTCCTGGGTTCCTCAGCATAGTTATCCGGGATATGTGAAAGGAAAGACTCAATGGTGCAATGACCTGGCATTTTAAAGAGCCCAGAGGTGGTTCACATGCGTGCTTTGACCTAGCTTAATCGCAAAGTCGCACGCTCCAAGGTGAGCGTTTACTACTTAAGGGGGGGGGGGGGCACCTGAGTGAAGACACCCCAGCACGTCTTGGATCACACTTTTTATTATTCCCGAATTACACAAACTTTTATCACGTTACTAGAGACGCAGTTGGATGCGATTTGGATGCGATGGGGTTGATTTACTAAAGGCAACTAGACTGTGCACTTTGCAAAGTGCAGTTGCACTCTGCTAGTGGAATTGCTCCAGAGCTTAGTAAATGAGGTAAGGCTTCACTTTTCAAGGAATGCCCAATCACATGCAAGGAAAATTTAAAAAAAAATGCATTTTGCTTGCACGTGATTGGATGATGGAAAGTAGAGCTTCTGCTCATTTACTAAGCTCTGGAGCAACTAGAGTGCACAGTCAATATGACTTTAGTAAATCAACCCCTTTATATTGCACAGGAGCACTTTTTCTATATATTATTTGTTTATGTTTATGGTTTTAAACACAGTTATGAACGAGGCACTTTAAATTGGTTTGGTGTATATATCATATCCATTTATTAGTTATATTAATTTGATTAATTCTACATAGTTTTAGTATACACTACAATCTATATAATTTTTAGCACAGTGTATTCAATTAATGTATTTATCTGAGTGAGTACACTAAGGTAATTCAGGGTTCTCAGAGCACCCCTTACATCAGAGTTCCCCTTTACACCAGAGGCCACAGTGTTCCCCTTACATCAGAGTCCTCTCCGTACATCAGAGTTCTCAGTGTTCCCCCTTAGATCAGGGTTCCCAGAGCATCCCTTATGTCAGATTCCCCAGAGTTCTCCCTTACATCAGAGTCTGCAGAGTCCCCCCTTACAGTGAAAGGGAACTCTGCAAATTCAGATGTAAAAGGGGAACTCTGTGGACTCTGATGTAAAGGGGGACTCTTGTTTTTAACTTCATATGATTAGAATTGGTATTTAATAGCAAAAATATATCTATAGTTTATACCATACCGCCCAACTTTTTGAGATGGGAACGAGGGACACCTATTAGCAAAAGTTTGTAGGCATAGGACACACCCCCTGCCACGCCCCCTTAAAGGAGAATTATACGTAAAAAAAAAAGATTTGTTAACCCACAAGTGCTTTTTTTACTACTATTATTCCTTTATACTGGTTTTGAAATTTGCAAATGTAGCAATTTAGAAATCGGATGAAAGGTTTAGCGCTGGGAAACACTTTTTCAAGATAAAAAGTGTATTTTATATACAACTATATAGATCAGACCAAAATGAGGGACAAATGAGGAGGAATGAGGGACAGAGGGACATTGTTGCAAATCAGGGACAGTCCCTCCAAATCAGGGACAGTTTGGAGCTATGTGTATACTAAAAAAAAAAAATTGCTGTGCGCCGCTAAAGTGTTTGGGTTTGACTTGAAGAAAAGGTGGCAACCCATGCTTTATTTGGTAGAGAAATCACTTTTGAAAACCCCCCCACCCCCCACCCCTAGTATTTTTTTTGGCTGCAGTCATCTTGAGTAAGGGCAGATGATTCATGTAGCTCTTACTTCCTGGAACCCATCTGCCCTTAGCTCGGGCATGCAGGCAGGAGGGTGTGCTTAACTGAGAAAGTCCCTCCTCCAGATGAAGAAGAAAAATGTTAATGAAGACTCCTGGATGTATTACATTATTTTGCCCTGGGCCAGAAACCAGGAAGCAACTGAAGAAATGAAAAAAAAAAAAAAAAAAAAAAAGTTTAAAACAAGTTAATATAATACACCTTCCTGTCTATTTACTAACACTAGCAGCATAAGGATTAGAAATAGATCATGCTGATTGAGAAAATTTCGCTCCGCTTTAAATTCACTCTTCAATTGAAGCTATTTGGTGACCCCAAGTGACCCCAGCTTATAATAATTCAGATTGGCTTTATGTACTATTACCTTGTAAATATAAAGACTTTTTTTTTTTTACGTGTTGACAGGCACATCGTGTTTTTGGGGGAAGGATGAATTCCCTTTAAAAACTCCCAGTCCTGCCAAGGCAGATGTTTCCAATATCTCAAAGTTCCATGTAGTTATGAGAACTTCTCCATAGATATTTGGGAATGTAACTTGTATTTATATAATGAGGACTGCTATTTTAAGATGACCGCCCATATATAGAACCTAGAATCTTTTTTTTTTTTATTATTGTAATAAATGACTATTATAAACAGACCGCCCATAAATGGATCTGATCACTTTTATTGGGGTGAGGAGCCAAGGTTCTCTGGAACCCATGGCGAGGATGCCAAAATGCCTGCCCCACCTCCCCAAAATACCCTTTTTTTTTTAGTGATTAAAAATCTAAGACCATACATTTATACGGGGGGGGGGGGGGGGGGGGGGGGGGTCGACAAGCCGTCAATTGCGATCTACCTGTCGACCACGGGCAGCCAACAGGTATTAAAGTGAACACGCCCCTGCTTTTCTGGTACTTCCGCGCAGCCTCCGCCGCTCGCTCATTTTCGCTGTACTGCAGAGCAGAGAGAGGGATGTTAGTTATTAGTATTCAAAAATGCAAAATTATAATAATAGTAATAATAATAATATTAATAGTATAAAAATAATAACAAAATAATAATACAAAATACAATACAAATAATTTAAATAATAATAGCATAAAATTGCACATGTACATGTAAATATTAATGCATTTAATAATGATAATAATAATTTAAATAATAATAATAATAATAATAATATAAAAATAAAATAATAATAACAAAATTTAATAATACAAAATAATAATAAGAAATAACATAATACAAATAATAATAATAATAGTATTAAAAAAATACAAAATAATAATAAGAAGAAATAACATAATACAAATATTATTAATAATAATAATAATAGTATTAAAAAATACTAAATAATAATAGTATAAAAATAATCATTTAAAGAAAAACAATATTACAAAATAAATGACAAATAACACAAAACAATAATAATAATAATAATATTAATAGTATAAAAATATTTTTTAAATAATAATACAATATACAATACAAATAATAATAAAAATAATAACAATAGCATTAAAATGCACATATACATGTAAATATTATTGCATTTAATAATAATAATATAAAAATAAAATAATAATAAAAAATAAAATAATACAAAATAATAATAATAAGAAGACAAAATAACATAGTACAAATATTAATAATAATAACAGTATTAGAAAAAATTCAATATAATAATAATAATAGCATAAAAAATTGTTGTTACCTTGTTACCTCCTCCCATGCTCGCCTTCGGGACTTCTCCAGAGCCTCTCCCATCCTCTGGAACTCCCTGCCCCAGTATGTCCGATCAGCTCCTACCCTGTCCACCTTTAGGAGATCCCTGAAAACTCATTTATTCAGGGAAGCCCATCCCACACCCACATAACAACTGTCCCCGAGCCACCCCCATCAAATCATTCTCTGCAGCTATTACCTTTTGTACCACCACCCATTCCCTTTAGAATGTAAGCTCTACGAGCAGGGACCTCCTGTACCTTTTGTATTGAACTGTACTGTAATTGTGTTGTACCCCCCCTATACATTGTAAAGCGCTGCGTAAACTGTTGGCGCTATATAGATTGCGTATTATAATAATAATAATAATAATAATAATAAATAATTAAAAAAATACAATAATACAAAATAAAATACAAATAATACATAATAATAATAATAATAATAATAATAATAATAAATAATTAAAAAAATACAATAATACAAAATAAAATACAAATAATACAAAATAATAATAATAATAATATAAAAAATACAAAATAATAAATGTAATTGTAATAAATATAATAAATCAAATGCATTAAATGATAATATAATACAAGGAAGGTTTTTGGTGAATGTAATGGTCTGGTGACCGGGTTTCTATAGGGTTAGTCTTTTTAACTCTGACCATTTTTTTATTTTAAATGGAATAAACGTATTTTTAGGTATGTTACATTTTGCTAAGTTGAAAGCCACTGCCGCCTGCAAAAATACCAGAAACCAAAAAAGCACAATCCTGTAAGCCGAACATTTCCTTCCTCCATTTTGTTCCGTTGCGTCCGCCGCAGACCTCGCGTCTCGGCCCACCACCATAAACTCGGAGAGATAGCTCTAAGCAGGTCTCCTCGGCACTTACAGGATTAGCCAAATCTTTGCTGGATCTAAGAGCTCATCCATTTCCCCTTTATTGTGATCTGAATGGTGGCCATGAATCAGAGCCACCACATGAGCTGACAATCTAATGTGGCGCTGTGGGGGCTCAGCGAGATAAAATGACTCCAAGGGGGTCAGGCAGAGTTGAGTTGTGAAATCTCCTTTCCAAATCCCAGAGCCCAGGGAGCGTTTGATTTCGTTGAACTTTGGCCCCCTGCACATACAGCAAAGAGGGGGAAGTGGGGAAGGGGGCTTACTGACAAGTCTGAAGCTAAGAATTGCTTGACATGCCGGTGATGGAAACACACATAGCCCAAAGCCAGGGATTTGTGTGATGAAACACTTGGGATTTATTAAAGAAGAACTCCGAGCAGATAGAAAAATATTTCATTGAACCACGGATTTAACCTTGCAAAGAGTAATAAGAGAGGACTCAACAAAAACTCTGCAAATCGATATTATTAAAAAAAAAAAAAATTGTAGATAAGACTATTATTTCGAGGCTGTGGTCAGCTATGGTCTTAATACTAAGGGGTCTCACTGCTGCGACACCGGCAGGATGAAGGAAACCCACCTTACATCTTACTGAGATACATTTTATCATAAAGTGTTCAAAATGAACTCAAAGAAGCAGGGCTGACCCAAGACATTGTGCTGCCCAGGTGCAAGAATAAAATAAAATGCTGCCCCCCCCCCAAAAAAAAAGGCCCCCCCACATCCATTATTTTATATCATGATTATTAAAATTAAAATGTCATTGATCAGGAAGTCAAATTTACATGCAACAGAACCTTGTCTATATGCAAAATTATTTGTAATGCTATTATGTTCAATGCCAAGGGGTGGGCTAGGCAGTATGGGGGCGGGCTAGGGTTGTATATAGACAGGCTAGGGTAGTATAGGGGCGGGCCAGGGTAGTATATAGAGAGACTAGGTAGTATATAGACAGGCTAAGGTAGTATATAGGAGTAAGCTAGGGTAGTATAGGGGCAGGCTAGGGTAGTATAGGGAAAGTCTAGGGTAGTATAGGGGCAGGCTAGGGTAGTATATAGAGAGACTATGTAGTATATAGACAGGCTAGGATAGTATATAGGGGTGGGCTAGGGTAGTATAGGGGCAGGCTAGGGTAGTATATAGGGGTAGGCTAGGGTAGTATATAGAGAGACTAGGTAGTATATAGACAGGCTAGGATGGTATATAGGGGTAAGCTGGGGTAGCATAGGGGCAGGCTAGGATAGTATATAGAGAGACTAGGTAGTATATAGACAGGCTAGGATAATATATAGGGGTTGGCTAGGGTAGTATAGGGGCAGGCTAGGGTAGTATATAGGGGTGGGCTAGGGTAGTATAGGGGCAGGCTAGGGTAGTATAGGGAAAGGCTAGGGTAGTATATAGAGAGATTAGGTAGTATATAGACAGGCTAGGGTAGTATATATGGCGTGGGCTAGGGTAGTATAGGGGCAGGCTAGGGTGGTATAAGGACAGGCTAGGGTAGTATATAGAGAGACTAGGTAGTATATAACCAGGCTAGGGTAGTATATAGGGGTGGGCTAGGTTAGTATAGGGGCAGGCTAGGGTAGTATAGGGGCAGGCTGGGGTAGTATATAGGGGTGGGCTAGGGTAGTATAGAGGCAGGCTAGGATAGTATATAGTGGTGGGCTAGGGTAGTATAGGGGCAGGCTAGGATAGTATATAGTGGTGGGCTAGGGTAGTATAGGGGCAGGCTAGGGTAGTATAGGGGCAGGCTAGGATAGTATATAGTGGTGGGCTAGGGTAGTATAGGGGCAGGCTAGGATAGTATATAGTGGTGGGCTAGGGTAGTATAGGGGCAGGCTGGGGTAGTATATAGGGGTGGGCTAGGGTAGTATAGAGGCAGGCTAGGATAGTATATAGTGGTGGGCTAGGGTAGTATAGGGACAGGCTAGAGTAGTATAGGGACAGGCTAGAGTAGTATATAGAGAGACTAGGTAGTATATAGACAGGCTAGGATAGTATATAGGGGTGGGCTAGGGTAGTATAGGGGCAGGCGGAGCAGCCCGGGGGGCAGTTGTCATCATGACACACAAAACTGCTGGAGAGTAAATCTTGGACATCAATTTGCTGGGTAAATAGAAGAGAAGGAGAGGCGGCCGTGGTTCAATTTGCTGCCCCTCTCAAAGTGGTGCCTGGGTCGAATGGACCTACTGGGACCCATGGTAGGGCCGGTCCTGCCAGGCAGATATAAAAGACAAAAATGAATGTAGATCTGTAATCATTAATTCATCATTAAATGTATTTTATACATGCAAGCTGTAAAAGTAGCTGAAAGTGACCTGGTATCAGCTTCTTGCAGTCTCTGTACAGCAGGTTTGGAGTCTGAGAGGAAGAAGCAGCACAAGGAGCCAATCAGTTCATGTACCAACAAGGACCATGCTGATAGGAGGAGAGAGCCGAGTCATCACTGTGCTCCTTCTCCTTCCACCGTCCAATCACAGCTCAGGGCAAGTCTAGGACAACCTGGGCTCAGAGGAAGTGAGTTAAATGATGCTGGACATCATATTGAGGACATTTAGTGGGGGGGAAAAAAGGACTGTGGGGGAAATCTCTGGCTTGAAGATGAATATTGCAGCAAAAGTTGGTTTTATCATTTTAACTTTTAATGAGCTAATCATTTTTATCTTGTTATTTTTTTTGCTGCAGTTCTGCTGTAACCATTTTATGACACCATAAACTAGGCCATAGAGCCATCTACACATTCTAAAGTGTTCAGCGTGTCCCAATGACATATAGGAAAACAATAGGAACTATTGGAAACTTTCACCTGTTTCATGAAGCAAAGTTCTCTTCCTCAAACAAGGTGACTCAAATAAATCTCCCTAGCTATTCAACATTACATGGCATTCTCTTCCCTTGATAGTCACATTCTACCTGTCTGGATACAGAGCTGAAAAAGAATGCTCCCCAACCTCCTGAATAGTATCGTGCTACCAAAAGCATGCACTATAAAAAAAAAAAAAATTATCTTATTTTATACAATAAAAAGAAATGTTACATTCACTAGGAACAAGTAGAAAAGTGCATGAATAAAACATGATTTGATCATTTATTATATTATTTATTTTATATAATTTAATATATTATTGTTTTAGTATACTATATATATATAATGTAATTTAAAATATTATTTTAAATTTAAAAATTTTATTTTAAAATTATTTTAGTAGAAAAGTATATCAATCAGTCATGATTTGATCATTTATTATACTTGTTATATGATTTGATCCTTTATTTTAAAATGTTTCATATATTATTATTTAATATAATATATTTTAATATAATAAAATATATTTCAGAAACTATTATTATTACATCGCCATAATCATTATTATATCCATTTTTTTTATTTGATCATTTATTATACCATTAAAAGAGAATGTTGCATCTACTAAGAACAAGTAAAAAAGTATATCAATCAGTCATGATTTGATCATTTATTATACTTGTTATATAATTTAATAAGTTATTTTTTTTTATTTATTTTATATTATTTCATGTATTATTATTTAATATAATATATTTTAATGTAATAAAATATATTTTAGAAATTATTATTATTTCATCGCCATAATCAGTATTATATTAATATTTTATTTATTTGATCATTTATTATACCATTTAATGTTACATCTACTAAGAACAAGTAGAAAGGTATATCAATAAATCATGATTTGATCATTTATTTTAATTGTTATATAATTTGATCATTTATTTATTTTATGTTATTTCATATATTATTATTTAATATAATATATTTTAATATAATAAAATATATTTCAGAAGCTATTATTATTGCATCGCCATAATCATTATTATATACATTTTTTATTTATTTGACAATTAATTATACCATTAAAAGAGAATGGTGCGTCTACTAAGAACAAGTATAAAAGTATATCAATAAATCATGATTTGATCATCTATTATACTTGTTATATAATTTTATTATTTATTTTATTATTTATTAAATTTTATTTAAAATATTACTATTTTAATAAAATAAAAGATGTTGTTATTATTATTTAAATATATTATTTAGTATATTATTTTTGGTATTAAAAATATTATTATCATCATCATTTTAATATTTTATCAATATTTTATTTATTGATCATTTATTATACCATTTAAATAAATGTTACATCCACCAAGAACAAACAAAGAAGTAAATCAAGGAAACCTACTTCCAAGCGTAATAGGGTTAGTCTTAAAACAGACCCCTCAGTGGAAAATAGAATTCATGCGATTTTTAGTAGATTAGTGGGGAAGTCGCTTGGCCCATTTTCGATAAGTAAAGTTTGCACCCTCAGAATCCGGTGATCTACCGCACCAAATCATATGAAGGTTATTTCTACTGGGGGGCCCCTTTTAGGACCGACACTGTGATGCTCCAAATTATGATTTATTGATATACTTTTCTATTTGTTCCTAGTGGGGGAAGTTTTTTTTAATTGGTGCTCACTAAGAAGAGAACCTGTCACTTTTTTATAGATGGACAAAGTGATAGGTTCTCAGTGAGTACAGAGTACAGAGTACAGAGTACAGAGATAAATACAGGGGATGCCATTGCTGACCTCCTGAATATATTAGTCGCCTGGCTCAGACCCAAAACTTTCCAAGTCAATAGGTAAATAAGTAAAACTTTTTTTATTTTTTTTATTTTATCATTTTGAATATAGTAGGATTTTTTTTTTTCCTTTGTTGTCTTTTATAGGGAGATTTAAGTTTACCTTTTGTCCTAAAGCTATAACAGGAAATAGGAGGAAATCTCTACAAAGTGAAGGGAGTTGACTCTAAAGCCCCCTATACACCGAATGCTTGGTGATAGACATGTGCAATTAGATTCCCTCCGAATTTGTTTTTTAACGAATTCCAACAAATTCGAAAACCCGTTTTAACAAATTTTTCCGAACATTCAAAAATTTGTAAATTCGTAAATCCGTCAATTCGAAAATTTGTAAATTCGAAAATCCAAAAACCCGAAAATTCGAAAATCTGAAATAATAACTAACTACTAAATTATAGGTATTGGAATTTCCTTTCAAATTTGGCTGTTATTGAACATAACAAATTTATCCAAGGTTACGAATTATCCGAAATAACGAATGCCGTATCTAAACGAATGGAATGGAATGAATTATTAATAATAATAATAATAATAATAATAATAACAATAATAATAAAACTTTGTATTATTATTATTTATTATTAATTTGTTCTGTTCCATTTGTTTAGATGCAGCATTCGTTATTTCTGATAATTCGTTAACTTCGGATAAATTCGTATTCGTTATGTTCACTAACAGCCATATTTGAAAGAAATTTCCAATACCTATAATTTAATAGTTAGTTATTATTAGCTAGTTATTCTTTAGAATTTTCGGATTTTCATTCTTTAGAATTTTTCAAATTTCCTTTCTTATTTTTGAATTTTCGAATTTAAGAATATTTCGAATTTATGAACTTACGAATTTACGAATTTTTCGAATTTTTCGAATTTACAAACTTACGAATTTACAAATTTTTCCAATTTACGAATTGCGATCATAACGAATGACCTGAAAAATGAAAAAACTAATGAGAAGAAAACGAAAACGAACTCATTTTTCACCAGTGCACATGTCTACTGGGCAATATCAGCCGGTTCAATAAAAACTGTCCGACATTCGACCCGTGTCTATGGCAGCCGGTACGGCCAGCTTCTGTCGGACGTGCATGCTGGAAAACCAGCAGCCGATCGTCTCCCGATCAGCGCTCTCAGCCAATGGCAGAGAGCGCTAATCGGAGTGTTCTGGCAGGGGGGCCTTCCCCCTGTAAGAAACACAATAGCTCAGTGGGGGAGATCGATGTACTAACATCGGAATGTTAGTACAGCAGGTCCGGTCATTTTTTTTTTTTTTTTTGTTCAACCTGCTGGGTTGAATGAAAAAAAACTGATAGTGTGTACTAGGCTTTGAAGAGTTGTCACCGAAACAATTGTCCCCATTGGAAGATTTGGGAATTCAAAGTTTTAGGTTTCCCAGAACTTTCGTTCCTGGTAACAATAAACAAGGAGACAAATAAAGAGGGGAATCTCCAAGCAGGGACAGACAGCAATAAAAAAAACTATCAGAGGGTCTAACCCTTCCTCATGCTTTAAGGATGACTTTTTGTAATTATTTTGACATTTATAGCGAAGCTCCGCTCAAAAGGGGAAGCTCCGCTTGTTTGCCCCCCCTTGTGAGGGGGAGGGGAAACGGGTATCTGTTTTTGACAGGTAACTGTCCCCTCTTCCAGGAGACCTCGCCGTGGCGAGGTCCCCCAGAAGTTCGCCCCCCCTACTCCTTCCACCACCACCGGGCCATTCAGAAAGTGCAGCGCGCTTCGCGCATGCGCAGTAGGGAACAGGCTGGGATGTCGCAAGGCTTCAACTGCTGGTTTCTCCTACGAGGAATGGCAGCAGCAGCACCCGAGAGCCAATTGAAAAATCGGCTGGGGTGCCGACATCGCGGGATCCGTGGACAGGTAAGTGTCCTTATATTAAAAGTCAGCAGCCACAGTATTTGTAGCTGCTGACTTTTAATTTTTGGAGGGGGGGCGGGGCTAAAGCTCCGCCTAAAATTGCATCTAAACGTAAATACAAAATGTAATGTGTTTTAGCCTTATTTTTCCCTTCATTTTCACCTAGTTTTCGCACCCATAAAACACTTCCTGTTCTAGGGTGACAACACTCAATGTACTGCATCTATGGAGAGCAGGGTTGTCACAATAGGACAGGAAGTGTGTCATCAGCAGTATAAGGGAAGGGGTGGGATTAGTAGTAACATCGTTGTCTAAATATGGCCATATTTGGTCAGTGTCATTGCTCAATGTGGCCATATTTAGGCAGTGATGTTAGTCACCTTTCCTCACCCATTTGCTTATGTGGTCGGTAGACATGTGCACTGCCGAAAAATTTGTTTGTTTTAGTTTCATTCGTTTTTGGATTTTTTTCATTTTTCGAGTCATTCGTTAAGATCGCTGTTCGTAAATTCGAAAATTCAAAAATTTGAGAATCCGAAAATAAGAAAGAAAATCCGAAAATTTGGAAAGAATAACTAACTATTAAATTATAGGTATTGGAATTTCCTTTCAAATTTGGCTGTTAGTGAACCTAACAAATACGAATTTATCTGAAGTTCCGAATTATTCAGAATAACGAATGCCGCATCTAAACAAATGGAAGGGAACAAATAAATAATGAATAATAATAATAAAAAAATATGTACAATTATTATTATTGTTATTTATTATTATTAATTTGTTACGTTCTATTCGTTTAGATACGGCATTTGTTATTTTGGATAATTCGTAACTTTGGATAAATTCGTATTCGTTACATTCATTAACAGCCAAATTTGAAAGGAAATTCCAATACCTATACTTAAATAATTAGCAACAGTTAAGTTATTATTAGTTAGTTATTATTTCAGATTTTCGAATTTTTGGGTTTTCTGATTTTCAAATTTATGAATTTACGAATTTTAGAATTTACGAATATTCAGAAAAATTTGGTAAACGGGTTTTCGTTAATTTGGATATTTCCGAATTAACTAATTTGTTTAAATTGGTTAAAAAACTAATACGGAATGAAACGAATTGCACATGTCTAGTGGCCGTAGATTCCTGCCCATGTAAGTGAATGGGATGGGTGATGTCAGTGGCTGGTAAGGATGCGGCAACTGCCAACAGCTGCTGCTTCCCTAACAACCATTGACAACTTTGTCCAAATATGGCTGTGTGGTCATACTTAGGCAAAGTAGATACCTGCTTTGCAGCTGCTGCTGCATCCTTACCTAGCACTGACGGCACCCGACCTCTTCACTTACATGGCCAGGAATCCCCAACCACATAAGCAAATGGGCTGGGTGTCACCAGTGCTTCTTAAGGATGCAGAAGCTGCGAGCAGCTGCTGCTTCCTTAGCAACCATTAAAGCTGTCACATATGTTCGCGTCAAACGCTCTAATGCGTTCAGCATTCGGACAAACGCCCAAAACAGCCAGTGTTTGGATGTGGCCATATATGGACAGTAATGAACTGCTCTCCCCACCCACTTTGCTTAAGTGGCAAGGATCCCTGGTAACGTCTGTGGTTGCTAGGGACGCGGCGGGTGCTTCCTGAGGAATCAGTGATAGTGGGAAGCTGTCAATAATGGAAGCAGTAGAATTACCTAGGTTCAAATCGAACCATCGTTTCCTCCCTAATCACACACAATAAACTCAAAAATATTAATGGATGTAAATGTATATATAATGTAAGTCATGGGTGCTCAACCTGTGGCCCTCCAGCTGTTGCGAAACTACAACTCCCATCATGCCTTTGCCTTTGGGAGTCGTGCTTGTAACTGTCAGCAACTTGCAATGCCTTATTGGACATGTAGTTCTGCAACAGCTGAAGGGCCGTAGGTTGACCACCCATGATGTAAGTATATTATTATTATTATTAATATTATTAATTGAATTATATACAACGCTGTTTCTGCAACAAAGCCACTTCTTACAGAATTTTATTGTAATTAGCAAATATTTTTCTTCCCCCTAGCCAAAGAAAGTTCCCTGACGCCAAACAGCGACGCCCCAGGAATGGATAGCGGCTACCTGACCAGCAAAGAGGCCCCAGCCAAGGGCTCCCAGGACAGGGGGAGCAGTGACCTTCCCATGGATAAGACCGAGTCCGAGAGCAACAAAGGGAAGAAAAGGCGGAACAGAACTACGTTTACCAGCTACCAGCTGGAGGAGCTGGAGAAAGTCTTCCAGAAGACACACTACCCAGATGTTTACGCCCGGGAACAGCTGGCGATGAGGACTGACCTCACAGAGGCCAGAGTGCAGGTAACGTGATTTATTGGCGGAAGATATGAGCAAAATCCAGGCATGCACCACAAAAGGGCCCCGCCGCTGGTTCTAAAAATGGGGATGGATACTGTTAATATTTACTTAGAAAGGGTTCTGCTAAGCAACATAAAGTAACCATGTTACGATCTAATTTTAGGAACTAAATTCTGTGAATAAATTTCCTTTTTTTTATGGCTTCCAAAGCTGATCATATGGATACATTTCCTTTTTCTTGTGCGTGAGCATGTTGGAGCTGTAAAGATCTAAAGTATATATGTAATAAGGACAAAAAAAATTTCACAAAATTTCTTTTGGCAAAAAGTAAACTTAATTTACTTGAAACAATTTGAATATTTTTTTTTTTTACTTTTCAATTTAGAGGTTTTTTAGGGTCATTTATTATATTTTAATAAATGTTCTTTGTAATTGCGTTTTCTCCTTTTTTTGTGTTTGTATTTTGTCTTTAAGTACTTTAAAAAAAAAAAAAAAAGTAAAACAATGAGGCCAACGAGGAGACTTTTTTTGGCACAAGAACGGGTCTGTGTTGAAAGAAGGAGTATCTGTAAATCATTGCACCACTACAAAACACCACCTCTATTTCGCCTTTGTCATTAACTCCACTACTTTTAATGACCAGTTATATGTAACTATATATGTAACTATTTATCAAAAAGAGTGAAATTCCACCAATTTTTTTTTTTTATTTAACATTTTTGGTTTTGCAGGGGGGTGTATTTAGGGTCGTTTAGTATATTTTATTCAGTGTTCTTTGTATTTGCATTTTTTCTTTTTTTTGTGTTTAGAATTTATCGAGTCCTCCTTTTATTTTCAGTTTTATTGCCTGTTTTTCTTTCTCTGTTAAAAAAAAAAAAAAAAGTAAGATAATGAGGCTTACCAGGGGCTGGTTTTTGGTAGAAGAACTGGCCTGTGATAGTTGAAAGGGGCTTCTGTAAATCATTTCACCCTTAAAACCACTTCCACCTCCATTTCACCTTTCAAATACTATAAAAGTAACTGCACCACATATGGGACACTCATAAAAGACTAGGAAGAAAAATCCAACAACCAAAAGGCAAAAAAAAAGCTAAGGAAAAAGGCAGCTGCTACTCTAATTTTGATAAAAAAATCAAATCATAGTAGTGTAATAATAATGAACAGCGCTGGCCTGACCATCCTGTATTCTTATTAACGAATAAAATGCTGTATTTTTACTTATATAATGTATCACCTAACATAAAAAGTTGCTGGTGCAAATTTTATACAGATATTATATTCAAAAAATTATGCAACTAATATATCCTGTCATAAAGTGCTGCGATGTAATAAAGTGCATACAGGACAATGTACTGTGCAAAACAACATAAAGTGCTATAGTGTAATCATCTCGTATGACATCCTTTCAACAGTTGTTCAAAAAAATTAATAGAAAAAAATCTGTGTTGATATCCAATTAAAGAAAGTCCCAAAAATCCATTTAACCTCTGCCATTAACTCCACTGCATTTTGCAAAAATGGTGAAATTTTACCAAATTCACTCAATTTTTGCCAAAATTTTTCTCCTGTTGGATTTTTTTTTTTTTTTTTGAGGTTTTAAAATAAAAACAATACTGGGGAGAACAATATCCCATGTACAATAGTTGGTGACAGAGTTCACAATTAAGGCATTGCCAGGAAAAAGGTCCTTCGGGTGTGCTGTCCATAGGACTGGCCCATTAAAGTACCGTATGCCAAAGGTGGGAAATGATCATTTCAAATGCCCTTCCAATTTCTCTCATCCCCAGTCTGAAGTAAGTAAATAAAAACTTCACAATGCACTGGGAACTTTTTCTTATTAGACATGGAGGTTTGTGGACCTGCACTGTCCATTTAAAAATGTATTTTTTCAAGGACTTGTTTTTAAGTTCTAATTGGTTTTGTGACCATCTTACACATTAATAGTGCGTAAAGAAAATGTGTATAATCACAACTGTTTTCTTTGGTTTTGAGAACAGTAAGGGAAGGGTCTGTTTGTTTTTTGCTGTTTTTTTGTGACCCACTGGAGCAGGGTTTCTCAACAAGGGTTCCTACAGAGGTTGCTAGGGGTTCTTTGAGTTCCCACTGACACCATTGATCTTTTTAGCTATCTGTAAGGGGGTAAATCTTCCTAATGTCCACAAGTGTAAGGAGCATTCTTCCCACTGACCATCACACTAATGCAGGGTTTCTCAACCAGGGCTCCTCCAGAGGTTGCTAGGGGTTCCTTGAGTTCCCACTGACACCCTTTATCTTTTTAGCTATCTGTAAGGGGGTAATTCTTCCCAATGTCCACAAATGTAAGGAGCATTCTTCCCACTGACCATCACACTAATGCAGGGTTTCTCAACCAGGGTTCCGTGGAACCCTAGGGTTCCTCCAGAGGTTGCTAGGGGTTCCTTGAGTTCCCACTGACACCCTTGATCTTTTTAGCTATCTGTAAGGGGGTAATTCTTCCCAATGTCCACAAATGTAAGGAGCATTCTTCCCATTGACTATCACACTAATGCAAGGTTTCTCAACTAGGGTTCCTCCAAAGGTTGCTAGGGGTTCCTTGACCAATGACCAATTTCTGCCTCTCAGATAAGTTCCCACTGACACCATTGATCTTTTTAGCTATCTGTAAGAGGGTAATTCTTCCCAATGACCACAAGTGTAAGGAGCATTCTTCCCACTGACTATCACACTAATGCATCATGAGTTGTAGCTATAGTAACACTTAGTATGGGTTCCTTGAGACTGGAAAGTTTTGCCAAGGGTTCCTCTATGTTGAAAAGGTTGAGAAAGTGTGGAGAAGTTTCCATTCGCTTCCTGTCTTGGAGATGCAACAGGAAATGAGAGAAACTCTTTACAAAGTTACATAGTTAAGTCAAAAAAAGACAAAAGTCCATCTAGTTCAACCAATAAAAAAATAAAAAAAACCTACAATCCCATATACACAGTCGATCCAGAGGAAGGCGAAAAATCCTGGCAAAGCATGATCTAATTTGTTACAGCAGGGGAAAAAATTCCTTCACGATTCCCTGAGAGGCACTCCGATATTCCCTGGGTCAACTTTACCTATAAATGTTAGTAACCAGATATATTATGTACATTTAGGAAAGATTTCAGGCCTTTTGTAAAGCAATCTACTGAGCTGGCCAGAACCATCTCTGGAGGGAGTCTATTCCACATTTTCACAACTCTTACTGTGAAGAAACCTTTCCATATATGGAGATAAAATCTCTTTTCCTCCAGATGTAAAGAGTGCCCCCTTGTCCTCTGTGATGACCTTAAAGTGAATAACTCAACACCAAGTTCACGATATGGACCACTTCTGTATTTATACATGGTGAATGGTGATCATATCACCCCATAATCTGCTCTTCTCAGGAGAAAATAAATTTAGTTCCTCTAATCTTTCCTCATAGCTGATCTCCTCCATGCCTCTTATCAGTTTGGTTTCCCTTCTCTGCACTTTCTCCAGTTCCCCGATATCCTTTTTGAGAACTGGAGCCCAAAACTGAGCTGCATATTCCAGATGAGGTCTTACTAATGATTTGTAGAGGGGCAAAATGAAATCTCTTTCTCTGGAGTCCATACCTCTCTCAATACAAGAAAGGACTTTGCTCGTTTTGGAAACTGCAGCTTGGCATTGCATGTTATTATTGAGCTTATGATCTACCAAAACGCCCAGATCCTTCTCCACCATGGATTCCCCCAGTTGTACTCCCCCTGGAGTACAATTGCAAAAAATTCTTTCCATTCTCAAACAGCTGTAACTAGAATAGGTGTCCCATTGAAAGATGAACCTTTATCACCAGTTCCTGTTCTGGTGACAGCTGTAAAGTTTGGATTTCCCAATATCAATTTCTATGTCCGCGACAATGGTCACCAGGACCAGGAAAAAAAAAAAGAAAGATAAATAGTCTAATGAGAGGGCCAAACAATGTTCGAGACTACACAACTTTTAAAATTAGTTCACAGTAAAAGAACCCAGAACAACTAACAGGTTTCAAGACATAGTTTCGATTTCAAAGATATAATACTAGTAAAAATAATAATAATAATAATAATAATAAAGAAAAATAATCCTAAAAGGTCAAATAATCATAAAATAATAAAAAGAAAAATATATAATATAATAAAATAGTAATAATAATAATAATAATAAAAAAAAGTAAAAATAATAATAAAAGAATATAAAATACAGTTTATCATAAAATAATCAAAGAAGGGATTTTCTTTCCTAAGGGGTTCCCCCATTTGGTGTGCTATTGAAATGGAGCCTGTGCACCCAGTGCCAGCTTGATAGACCCAATGTTTTTTTATTTTTGTTTGAGCAATACAAAAACTTAGCAGAGGTTCCAACCCTTCTGCACTCTATCCAAAGCTGAAAATAAAAGGCCTGGCTATAGATACACTTTAAGGCCCCTTTCACATGGACAGCAATGGGGTGGGAAAACAGGTGGTTGATCCCCATTTAAAGTACTCCCCCCCCCCATAAATGGCCATCTAAAGCCTACCATGGCAGCTGAAGGGAGTAGTACCCATGCCGTGACTGCAGCAAATTTTACTCTGCTTGCCAAGTTTGACAGGTGGCCCTGCCTGTCAAACTCGGCCATTGAAGGCCAATCGGACTGTGCCGCAACTATGAGCCAAACATTTGGATTATGAATGCAGCACGGTATTTCAATATAAAATTGCCCTTGGGATGACAAAAAAAAAACACACACACAGAAGGCAGCAATATCACCTCCTGAACGGCAGGATAACACTACTTTACCCAGTATGAAAAGTGATCCACCATTGATCTCATTTCAGAGGGCGGTAGAGACTGCCAGCCACGTGTAAGGGGCCTAAACGGTTAACATGGAAAAAGTTTACTTCCTGTCCAACGATGCAAGCAAAAAAAAAAAAAAAAAGCATAACAATGATTTCCTGCCAAAAAGAAGTCTCAAAGGAGAGATAAATTTAAAAATGATTCTCTAATTAAAATATCTGACGGATGGAGTTATATAAACCAGCGTCTTTTTCTGTAGTAGAAATATAAATAAAGCCATTCATAGCGATTAGTTCTAGGTGACATCTCGCCCTGAAATTGGCGTTGACATGGTCTTGGCTTAATTTTATTCTTCCCAAAGTAATCGGCTAATGAAAACAGAACTTTCCTTTCTATATGTCTGTATAGATAGAGATAGATAGGCAGATACGTGGAATGTTGCAACCGTGCCAGGACTGTCTATAGACAGGATGATTGTTGGTAAGATTAGGCCCATGGTTATAATTTATGAATAAATCTTTCACTAATACTCTTTAAATATTCAACAAATATTATTTATGGATATCATATTTTATGATTTATTGGAAAATATTATTTATGAAAATTATTTTTTTAATGATTTATTGGAAAATATTATTTATGGAAATTATTTTTTATGATTTATTAGAGAAAATGATTTATAGAAATTATTATTTTTTTTTATGATCCATCGGAATATATTATTTATGGAAAAAAAATTTTATTATTTATTGGAAAATATTATTTATGGGAATTATTTTTGTATGATTTATTGGAAAACATTATTTATAGAAATTACTTTTTTATGATTTATTGAAAAACATTGTTTCTGAAAATAGGATTTACCATTGTTTTTTTTTTTTTTTTTTTTTTATTATTTGAGAGTCTTTTATTTATTTTATTTATTTTTTGTGTGTATTTTTGTGGCAGATATTAAGACAGTAACTGCCCCAAATGCTAAAAATTGTACTGATAACATTTCTTGAAAAGGATTGCCTTTAGAAAATGATTTTAGGACAATTTGGAAAATCATTTGCAGAGATGTTTCTAGAATGATGCCATGTAATACTTGTTTATGAATAATGGACAGCACAGTGGCTCGCATATCTGCCTTGCAGGACTGGGGTCCTCGGTTTAAATCCCAGCCAGGACACTATCTGCATGGAGTTTGCATATATCCCCCTGTAGCACCCTCCTAGACAGGCTGCTAGATAGGCTAGGTCAATTTAGTGTTTCTTCTTGGTACCCCTGCAATCAGTGCAGCAGATTGTGATTGCTTTGGGCTGTTCTAGGCTTTGCAGGTTGCAAGTTTGAGTGCGTCCCCCTGTTTTCTGGAGAATATAGCAGAATATAGTGGGTGGGATGAGGCAGATTAGCAGCCTGAATATTTATATAGCTTCAGCCAATCCCTGGGGAAGGGTGCCCAGAAGGGGGCTGGGGGAGGGCATAAATAGTTTGGAGCCCTGTTCTTGTCCAGGAGGAGAAGTTCACAGTCTGAAGGACTGCTGCCCTTCTTGGCAGGCCAGGTAAAATTTTACCTGAGCGCTACATCCCTTTCCTTGCATGGGTTTCCTCTGGTCTTCCAACGTGTTTTGGGGGCAACACCACTCTACCTTCACGAAGGGTCAACATAGCATAAAACCTGGATGGAGAAACCAGTGGTTTCACAGATCTACTGTATATTAGAACCAGTATTAAACTATCATGTTGTTCGTCAATGAGGAGAGTTCAATACTGGTTCTAATATAAGTCAGTGAAGTCATTGTCATCCAAGTCATCCAAGTTTTATTCTGTATTGAACCTGATGAAAGTGGAGCAATGTTGCCCCAAAACGCATTGCGTGTTTTATATGACTTTTTTTATCGACAAAATTATCTTGGAGTCTTTTATCTGATTCTTGTCTGGCGCTCCTTTCTCCCTTTCTATGGTTTGAGCTACTGTTGGGTGCCCATCAAAAGAAGCCATTGCTGTGTGGGAGCCACCTCGCCAGAGTTATTGAGCTTGTTTGAAGTCTTCCTTCATGATCTGACTACATCTGCAAGTCTAAAGATCGCCATACTATCAGGAGCGTGTTGCGCTCCTGATCCTTGATAGCTGCTGGGCTCCTTCCAGCATCCTGGTTTTGGCTATGATGCATTCTCCTTGTCTGTCTGTCAACCTACAAGGTTATTGATGTGGCCAGTCTCTGGGTGGAGATCAAACGTGATTTAAGCCAGCCAAGCCTGCATTCTCAGACTTGTGATATTGTGTTTGTAACACGTGCTCCAAGCTCCCTATTTGTCTGCTATGCTGATTGGATTTCCTTGTTTATGATCTTGGATCGAATATTGACTACTCTCTGAACTCTGCCTGCCTTTTGACTGCTGTTTTGATCCCGACTTTTTTAAACCTTGCCTGCCTTGTATCTGGACTATCATTGAACCACTCTGCCTGTCTGCCAACCGCAAGTACCTGTTTGCTGTGCTCAGTTTGCACCTGCCCTGGTGTGGTAGCCTAGCACTATAGCATTGTCTTTTAAGTCCTAGGGGCAACCCAGTACTGATAGGTCTGCTTGCCTTATGGGAAAAAGGGCAGCTATAGGTGAAGAACACAGAAGCCAGCTATAGTGCATGACCACCTGCGTTAGGGGTAAGCGTGACACATACATGGTTCTGTTTTTTTTTTTGTTCAGCCAGAATTTTATTAAGTTGTATTGAATTGAATCTGCGTATTCCATCAGAATACAGAGATAAGTGCTGCAGCCTATTGCCTGCTCTGCTGATCGTGCAGCTTTTATCCAACAGGGCGCTTGAACAGAAGTTGATTGGTGGATTGACCTATGTTTAATTGCAGTGGCTACACATGGATTGAAATTTAGATGGTCCCTGATGAACTGGCTAAATTTCTATCCATCTATTGCCACCTTAAAATTTCCCAGCGCCTCTTTGAGTATGTTGTTCTGGAGTTCCCTGGAAGATGTCATCTCTGATGAAACGCATCAGAAAGAACTACATGCTGACATCATCGCTTTCTCAGAAGTGGACCCGGAAGTAAGGTCCGGTTTGTTATTCTTACTGCGCAGTGACTCCTCTTTTGTATACATGATGGAGGTTGACAATGGATACCTGTGGGCAATTTTGCTTCCTGCTAGCTGTGGATCCTGTCGAGGAGAACCTGGAGACTTACCTTTGGCTGACCAATATTACCACATGCTGTATATGACTTCTCTAAATTGTGAGAGTCATTTATCTCCGATAAGCCTTCAGTCCTGGCTATAGGGTGGTTGAGATCTTCTCCTGTGTTGGATACACAATCCTAATAACCTTACCAACAGTTCACTGTCCACCACTCCTCTCTGCCAATCCCTCCATTGGCTTCCTATTGCCCAACAAATACAAATTTAAAACACTCCTTCTATCCAAATGTCACCCAAACCATCCTCTCTGTTGCTCCCAAGACGTCCTGCTCTCTAGCTCCCTTGTCTCCACCTTCCATGCTTGTCTCCAGGACTTCTACAGAGCCTCTCCCATTCTCTGGAACTCACTACCCCAATCCGTTGGACACACAATCGTATCCACCTTAGCAACCATTCAGTGTCCACCCACCACTTTGCCAATCCCGCCACTGGCTTCCCATTGCCCAACAAATAAAATTCAAAACACTAACAATAGCATACAAAGCCATTTACAACAGTGCCCGAGCTACATCACCATTCTTATCTTCAGATATTACCCAAACCGTCCTCTCCGTTCCTCCCAAGATCTCCTGCTCTTTAGCTCCCTTGTCTCCTCCTTCCATGCTCATCTCCAGGACTCCTCCAAAGCCTCTCCCATCCTCTGGAACTCACTACCCCAATCTGTTTGGCTTTCTCCTACTCTGTCCACTTTAAGGGGATCCCTGCAAACTCATCTCTTCAGGGAAGCCTATCCTGCCTTCGGCTAATAACCAAATCTTCTATCTCGCCCATCAGTTCATCCCTAAGGCCCCATTCACACCTGAGAGTTTTGTAGCTTGAAGCCTGAAGCTACAAAACGCCGGAGAGGAAAAAAAATCAAATATTCTCTATGGAGATGGTTCACATCTCCACTCCAAAACGCCTGAAGCCAGAAGCTCCAAAACGCCTGAAGCTCAAACAAGTCCTGGAACTTTAAAAAAAAAAAAAAATTTAAAATAAATCAATAAATTTGTTTCGCTTCGTTCCGTTTCGTATTAAAATTAATTCGTAATTCGTGTCAGAAATACAATTCGGATTCGTACGAAATACGAATTTTCGTTAGGTTCCTAAACTTTTCGTAACAATAACGAAAGTTCGTTATGATACATTTATCATTATGAGGGGCTCCCACCATCTCTGTGGGGCCCATCCTGGTGGGGCCCTTTACTACGATCCCACAACGGGCCCTTTCACATGTTCTGCAGTGAGCTCCCTTCCTACTGTATTGGAGCCCCCCAGGGTGGCAGAAAACAAGAGATATATGTCACCAGCATACTAAGAAAATATAAGGGTCCAAAGCAGTGGGAGAACTATCAGGGTTGCAAAGGTTGTCTTGCCACTGGGCCCTGGTGTTCTGCCACTGTGGGGTTCCCTAGCTTCCTCTTGCTGTTCTGCCCCTACTATTGAGCGCTGGTCCGGCATCTCTTGGAATTTACAGGCTGGTTCTCCTGTCCTAAGGACTGGAGAAATCAGTCTGTTTTTTCAGTAACTGAGAGTCCTGGTGGAGTCCTTCCTGCAACTCGCTCCCTGCCAATGAGGATGCAGGGGAAGGAGCAGATCGGGCGGCCATGGTTGTGTGAGCGCTCGCATTATGCAGTGTCAGCGAGCAGAGAGAGGAGGGAGCAGTAAGATGCGGCGAATGCAAACAAAAAGACACTGCCTTTTTATAAAAGAAAAAAAAAAATTAAATTGGGGGGGTACATGGTGGGGCACAGCATAATGTTGGGGGGGCCAGGGCCCCCTCTGGCCACCCCCCCCCCCCAGGGATGCTATTGATTAGATTGTAAGCTCGCAGGAGCAGGGCCCTATTAACCCATCTTGGATTAAATTGTATTGTTGCTGTATTGTCTCCCTTATATTGTAAAGCGCTGTGCAAACTGTTGGCATTATATAAATCCTGTATAATAATAATAATCCAAAGGTTTATGACACTTATTCATGATGTGGACGGTTTCACCAGTGGATTGGGCTGTTATTTTTGTTCATATGTGGTTATTTCATGTTTTATAGCATTGATGTATTTCCAAGCAAAAAACAGTGTATATACATAATGGAGGTTACAATAGCTCAAACGGGAGATTCCTCCATCCACGCTGAGGAATGAATGAAATCTATGCATGTGTGGCCAACGTAACTAGCAAAAGGAAAGATGCACATGGATGGGGCAGTTCCCTGAACTCTCTCCAGCACTCGATCCAGTTAGTCAGCCCTACAAAAACACATTCATTAAATCGTTTCAATATTTATGTTAATCAAAAACAGAGGTCTTTGTTGCATACCTTTGCACAAGCTGATGAAGCCGCACTGCCATGTCAACAAATACATCAAATACACAATTTGAAGAATAAGCGTTCTTGTGTGATGAGAGTCTGTGATTTGTGGGTTGTAGAAATTTCCCCCACTATGTGATTCTATGTCTACAATCTCTGTCTGATCGTGGCGTTATATAGGCTGGAGATGACAATACAAAAGTGGTGCTTCCCTGTCTGCGTTTCTGCTCGCTTAAAGTGGTTGTAAAGCCTAAACGTTCTTTACCTTAATGCATTCCTTGCATTAAGGTAAAAAATGTTTAGGTGTCAGCATCCCCCCCCCCCCTTTTACTTACCTGAGCCCTCATTCGATCCAGTGCTGTACACGTCTGCACTTCTTCTCTCCCCTCACTTCTGGGTCTCGCTGGCTTTGCTGGGGCACCAGAAGGCATTGGCTGCCAATCAAAGTCAGTGATGAGGGAGCGGGGAGGGGGCTGAGTCACGCTGTCTGTGTCAATGGATGCGGCAGCGGGGCTCGGGTGTGAGCATGCACAAGTGCCCCCATGGGAAGCGGCTTCCCATAGGGGCACTGGACAGGGGGAGGGGCCAGGAGTGCCAGCGAGGGACCCGAAAAGAGGAGGCTTACGGCCACTCTGTGCAATTCCATTGCACAGAGCAGGTAAATGTTGTAATATGTTGGCCGATTTATGTAGGATATTGTATTAAAGTACCATATTGAGCAGAAATTCAACATATTACAACAGTAAATACAGACATTTTTTTTTAATTACCTTTACAAAGCCCCACACTTACCCCATCTAGGAAGCGGGTGGGCAGCGTGTCCGGCGGCTTTCTTCCTCCTCCTGTGGTGTGGACCACGGTGCCTTCCACCGTGCATCCCCCTCTTCCTCCTCCTAGGTGTTCAATAGGATCACCTGACTTTTCAGCCGGGAAACAGGTATTATTATTATTATTATTATTATTCAGGATTTATATAGCGCCAACAGTTTACGCAGCGCTTTACAATATAAAAGGGAGACGATACAGTTATAATACAATAAGATACAGGAGGATTAAGAGGGCCCTGCTCAGAAGAGCTTACAATCTAATAGGGGGGGGCAGGTGGTACAAAAGGTTGTAACTGTGGGGAATGAGCTGATGGAAGTAGTAAAAGATTAGTTAGAGACGTTATAGGCTTTC
This sequence comes from Aquarana catesbeiana, assembly GCF_042186555.1. Lineage (NCBI taxonomy): Eukaryota > Metazoa > Chordata > Amphibia > Anura > Ranidae > Aquarana > Aquarana catesbeiana. The sequence goes on along the minus strand of NC_133334.1, from coordinate 30,965,540 downwards.
CTGGAGAGATGAGTTTTCAGGGATCGCCTGAAGGTAGCAAGAGTAGGGGATAGCCGGACAGGTGGAGGTAGCGAGTTCCAGAGGATGGAAGAGGCTCTGGAGAAATCCTGGAGACAAGCAGGTATCAGACCCGCGCTTCCTGATTGGCGAATGTTCATTTTCTTTTCTAACACACCGGGGTGGGCCCCGAGCGCACTGCTCTGCGCCCCGAGTCCACCCTATTTTGAAGCCAATTAGAGCCTATGGCTCTAATCAGGTGTTTAAAAAACACCCCCACCGCTGTAATTCATGTGCTCGGCATCCTGGATGGGGCCCGGACGCATGAATAGTGGGTGCCCGTGGATAGATTCATGCTATGCACAAATCTATCCATTAACCGTACAGGGGGTGGCGTGGATAGAGGGGGCGGTGCCCATGCGCCCTTAATGGATGGGCCGCCCCTGCTCCCAACTGTCCCTGATTTTGAGGGACTGTCCCTGATTTGGTACAAAGTCTCTCTGTCCCTCTTTCCTCCTCATTTGTCCCTCATTTTGGTCTGATCTATATAGATGTATATAAAATGCGCAATTTATATTTCAAAAAGTGTTTCCCAGTGCTAAACCTTTCATCCAATTTCCAAATTGCTGCATTCGTAAATTTCAAAAACCAATATAAAAGAATAGTAGTGGTACAAAAGCACTTTTGAGTTTAAATAATCTTTTTTGTATAATTCTCCTTTAAGGGGGGTGTGGCAGGGGGTGTGTCCTATTCCTACATACTTTTGCTAATAGATGTCCATGGTTTCCATCTCATAAAGTTGGGAGGTATGCTTTAAGCTGGGTTCACACTATTGCGAATTGGATGTGGGTTTTCCCCGCATCCAATTCACATAGCAGAAGATTGTGACGGGCTCTCTATGGAGACGGTTCACGCATCTCCGCAGTGGCTCCGGTGAAAATTGCACAGGAGTCCTGTGCATCTTTTGGTTGGTTTCAGGTCCGAATTCAGCCCAAAATTTGGGCTGAAATCAGACCTGAAACGATGAATGGAGACGCACCGAACTCCTGCTGTGAGCCGCTGCGTGTTCCAGTGTGAACCCAGCCATAAGGTTGCTATGAGCTGCACTCTGCATGGCTGGCAAAGTAGAACTATAGGCAATTTTTTTTTTTCATTTTGGATAGAGCAAGGGAGGATTATAACCCCTATCAGATTTTTTTTTACCATCTGTGCCCCATTGGGGAGATTTTCCTTCACTTCCTGTCCCATAGCCAAAACAGGAAATGAGGGGAAATCCCTGTAAATCAAGGGAATTTCTTGGGGACCCCCAGATCACCAGAACTAGTGTTCCCATTGTAAGATTTCCCCTCTATTACTTTTCTGGGGACAACCCAAAATTTTGGTAATTTCTTTTACTTTCACTTTCAATCTTAATGGTAAATGGGACAAATGGAGAGGGTGAATCTCTTTAACGGGGGCACAGACAGCAATAAATACTGACAGGGGTTCTTTCAAAAAAATTTTATTAGCATTTCTGCCAACTTATCAGGACACAATATATATGTTTACATAATGCAATAAACAAGGAACAAATAGGAAAAGTAAAAATAAAGTACATATAGGAATTGTGAAGAAAGGGACTTAAGCATAAGGGATATGCTGGCGCTAGCCTCAACACCCCACGGGATGAGCAACCCAGGACATCCCCGGGAGCACGAGGCGTCTGTAAGCAAAAGTGTCCTCATATAGAACCCAGCATAGCCATATAGGAGTATCATTGACAGGGGTTCTAATCCCTCTCTACTCTATCCAAAACCCAAAAAAAATTTTAGTTATATGTTAAAGTAATTTTTGGCAGAATTAGTCATGGAAAAACGAGAAGAATTATGACGACAACAATGTCTTTACTGACTTCTCTCTGTTCTGTGTATGCTGTATTCCCCCGTCCATCCCCTCCCCCTCATACAGACCATGGGGGGTTGCATTGCGGAGATCCACAGGCCGCAGGAAATTAAAGATGTAATGAAAACAAGCAAAAGTTATCTCAGCCTGTCATCCCAGGCTGTTTTCCCAGGATAGGGTTATGTCGGTGAGCTCTGAGCCTGGACCGGGGTGTCATCTAGAATATTAGCATTAGATAAATATCACAGTTTAAATCCTGTGATCATCAGCTTGTGATTACTCCAAGGACAGGATGTAGACATGGTCCTCTTCTGAAAAGAAGGGACCCTGGCCCTGGTCACCAGGGTGCAAGACTCCTGTTGGGGCCTAAGGGTACTCTTGTGCTACCCAACCGAAACCAGGGGGACCTCATTCTTTTTATAAACCTGCCGAAACAAGTTCCACTCAAGTACTTGGCGGGGCTCCCCCAAAGGGAGACCCCATGGGAGGGGAGAACCCAACCATAAGGCCACATGCCCACCCCTCCAAGACTTTCAGGGCAAGTCTGAGGACCTATATCCCACTAATCAGGAGTGAGTAAAGTACCTTGCGCTGTGCAAAATAAATAAGTGCTTTAGGGTGCCAAAGCACAAGACAATAGCTGTCCTTCCGGATGGTATAAAAATTTCTCCTGTCCCACCCAAAAGGCCCAGCCCAGGAGGCAGGTATGGAAAAAAGTGCACAGGGGTGCTGTGACCAAGGTGCCGTACTAAAAACTCAGTGGTTATCCCATAGTGAATTTTTCTGGCACCCTTGGACTGCCACTCCAAGGGCATGAGCACCGTGGGCTTTTCTCCGCTCATTTAGCTCATTCAAGACATTTAGTACCTTTAGCGCTAATACCCTTCCAGTTCCATAACAGAAGCCCCCAATTATTCTGTACACATACCTACTTTGCTCCCATGTCCTGCTGCTGCGTCCATTGACACAGACAGCAGGACTCGGCCCCACTGGATTTGGATTTGATTGACAGCAGCAGGAGCTGGAAAGACCGAGTTCAGGTAAGTAAAATGGGGGCTCTGGGGGGGCTGCTGCATCACAGGAGGTTTTTTTACCTTAATGCATAAAATGCATTAAGGTGAAAAACCTTGAGGGTTTACAACCTCTTTAATGCATTATCTGCATTGTGGTAAAAAAAAAAAACTTTTGAGTGCAGCCATGCTGGAACAGTAAAGGGTCTTCAACCCAAAATGTTCCATCAAGGTTGGATAAGATATAGCATTAGCAGTACCTTCACTGGAAACACATGAATTCAATCAATTGGAGGGTGTCCACATACATTTTGCCATACAGTATGTGCTAAATGGTTCTTTGAAAGATAACATAATTTTTTTGTGTAGCACCCTCCTAGTGAGGTGCTATGCTGTTAGGTAAATTTAGTTCTTTTTGAGCTCCTCTATAATCAGTGAAGCTGTTGCTGATTGCTTTGGACTGATCAGGGTCTCACAGGCTGCAGGCTTGAATGCTTCTCCCTAGGAGTGGAGCGGAGTAGTCAATGAGCATCCTGAATATTTATGGAGTTTTCAGTAAATCCCTGGGGAGATATGTCCAATAGGTGGTTGCAGGTGGCATAAATAGTCTGGGGCTGGGGCAGTCTCGGTTCTTGTCCAGAAGGACAAGAAAGCCAGCTAGACCCGGAAGTGAGGAGACAGAGGGGAGAGAAGAGCTGCAGTTGAGCATGGTGCTGGATCGAAAGAGGGCTTGGGTAAATAAAAGGTGGGGGGTGAGGAGGGATGCGGTTGCCTAAACATTTTTTACCTTAATGCAAGGAATCCAGTAAGGAAGTGTCTACCTGACTCCAAGGGAGGCATCTAATACCCAAGTACTTGTGAGTACAGACCTGAGGACAGGATCTGGGTGACTGTTGCTGCTGTTAAGCCCCTGGTGCACTTAAGACTAAGGCTTGCCTGGCCTGGAACTTTGCTTATGGTGTCCAAGGGCTGTCTATTCCCAGAGCTATTGCGAAAGGGACTTTTTTACGGAGTCGCTTCAGAAGAAAGGGTGTCCTCTTATGACATAAGTTTAACATTCTGGAGTATCCCACAACTCCCTGTGTTCTATCCAAGTTATCCAGCTATAAACTTTAAAAAAGGCAACCCCTAGACTATTAATTGGGCAAGAAGTGTGGATACTACTATGTGCCTGGCTGCCATTACATTGATGGGAAAGAGAAACTGGGACAAGATAGCGGGACCAGCCAGAGGGTCTGCGCAACAGTTGATAAAAATGTTCTGAAGACAGCTGAACACTGACATTCCCTCGTTGACTTCTCAAGCGTGAATTGGAATTTGGTGTCAGGCATGTCTTCTTCCGTGATGCATAAAATTAATTAGCAACAGGGATTTGGTGGCTGATGGATTCAGCGAGGGTCCCTCAGAACCCACCAATGCTCTCCATCACCTGTTAAGCTCTGGGTGTGATGATGGTCACTGAGCTGACATTGGTGGCCTCTGCTAATCACCATTCATCCTCCATGTCAAATGGAAAGCAGAGACTGTGGGGGCCTCTTTGTCTACCTGGCATGGAAGACTCCCTCGTGCACAGGGTGTGATGGATGGCTTTTCCTGTGATATGGTGAATGGGTCATACAAGTGCCCTCTCCCCTCCTGCAGATTTCTCCATGAACGTGCTTCTGCACTGGAATCTTGAAGATTGCAATAGGTGATAAATGAACCACTACAGTGCTGGAAAATACTCTCCGCAGCCGAGGTGCTTCACTGTTTTTATTGGGTCTGAAATATCAGTAGACTTTTTTTTCCAAGACTGCGATATGGTATGTTTGCTATTTCAACACATTAAAGTTTTCCAAAACCTTACTTCAGATCTAAGCTGTCAGCTTTGATTCTACCCATACAGTATTAATCCAAACATGTCATTGCAGCTTGATGGTACCATCTGCATTAACCATTCTCAACCAGGATTTATTTAGCTCCTGCTAGGGTTTCTTTGAGCTGGGGTTGATTGACCTCCAATGTCATGGTGCCTGCAATAGTTGCAGAGCCAAAGTCACCTGGCAAAGCCAGCAACACGGCACTAATTATCTTTTCAGCTGTCTGTCTGTCTAGCATTCTGACCACCTTTGTAGGGGCATTTTTGCCCATGACCCCTAATAAATTGGTGTTATTAAGTTTCCCCCAAGATCTGAAAATTATTTTAGCAGTTTTCAGGGATAAAAAGGTTGAGAAAGGCTGGTCTACGTAACCTGTGTCAATTTTGCCTGCTGAAGTCACCCCTTAAACCAGCCTTTCTCAACCTTTTTCTCTCCAAAGGAAGCCTTGAATATTTTCAGATGTCTGGGGAACCCCTGATAAAACCAGTTGGGGGTTAGTGGGAAAATGCCCTCCCCCATCCCACCTTACAATGATGGGCAGATTCCCCTCTAACAGACAACTAAAAAGATCATTGGTGCCATGCTACTGGCTCTGCCAAGTGGTCTTGGCCTTGGAACTATGCAAAGACTATCAAATGGGAGGTCACTCAGTCACTGCTCAAGAAACCCCTAGCAACCTCTGGAGCAACTAATGGCTGCCTTAAACGATAAGTACACCATAAACAAAGTTCACTTTTCTTTTTTTGCCCCTTCTCTGAACTAACCTAACCCACCCTCCCATTCCAGAGATGCTTACTTACCTCCATCTAATGACCCTTCAGTCTCCTATGTTTTTTTCTATCAAGTGGTGCAAGTCTTCACTGTCTTGGGTATGACTGGGTATTACAGCTCCGTAGAGTTCTTTGGGATAGTCACTGGGCTCGGGATACATCCTCATAGACATCTATGGGATCATCTTCAGCCTTGGGGCACAGTCCCATAGATTTTCATTTATATACAGCCCCAAGACACAACCTTATAAAAGTCTATGGTGCTTTAAGATTTTAAAGTCTCAACATCCCTGCCCACCCAAAACCTAAGGACAAGTTCTTGGTGGAAAGCATCTGCAACAGTCATAGAACTGACCTATGTGTCATTGTTGTGTCTCCTAGGTGTGGTTCCAGAATCGAAGGGCAAAGTGGAGGAAAAGAGAGAGGTTTGGGCAAATGCAACAAGTACGAACTCACTTCTCTTCTGCCTACGAGCTGCCACTACTGACCCGAGCTGAAAACTATGCCCAGGTAATTCATGTTTCCTTCTATTCTGCTGTATGTTGTTCATGAAAACAACATTTGCCAACAGAGGTAGTTAACACCTAGATCAGGGTCTCTTAACCATGGTTCCATGGGACTTTAGGGTTTCTTCCACAAATTAAGAGGTTCCTTGAGCAATGAGCAATTTCTGCCTCTCAGATAAGTTTCCATTGACATCATTGATCTTTTTAGCTATCTGTAAGGGGTAATTCTTCCCAATGATCACAAGAGTAAGGACCATCCTTCCCAATGACCATCACACTAATGTATCAGGAGTTGTAGATTATTAGCAGGCATTTCCTGGGATTGAAAAGTTATTTTAAGGGTTATTCTGTGTTGAAAAGGTTGAGAAAGGCTGACCTAGGTAGTAAGCCAGAAAACGAGGTAACTTCTAACCAGTACTTAGCTACTAAGCCAGATAAAGAGGCAGCATGCAAACAACTCCCATGTTGTAACCAGCTCCTGTCTCCCGAACAAGGTATGAAGGCAGCATGTATCAACACTCATTTATTTACTGAGTCAAATGAATACCTTTTCCACATTTTGTCATGTTACAACCAAAAACGTAAATAGATTTTATTGCGATTTTATGTGATAGACCAACACAAAGTGGCACATAGTTGAGAAGTGGAAGTAAAATGATAAATGGTTTTAACAATTTTTTACAAATAAATATCTAAAAAGTGTGGCGTGCGTTTGTATTCAGCCCCCTTTACTCTGATACCCCCAACTATAATCTAGTGGAATCTATTGCCTTCAGAAGTCACCTAATTAGTAAATAGAGTCCCCCTGTGTGTAATTTAATCTCAGTATAAATACAGCTGTTCTGTGAAGCCCTCAGAGGTTTTTTAGAAAACCTTAGTGAACAAACAGCATCATAAAGGCCAAAGAACACACCAGACAGGTCAGGGATAAAGTTGTGGAGAAGTTTAAAGCAGGGTTAGGTTATAAAAAAATATCCCAAGCTTTGAACATCTCACGGAGCACTGCTCAATCCATCATCTGAAAATGGAAAGAGTATGGCACAACTGCAGACCTACCAAGACATGGCCATCCACCTAAACTGACCGGCCGGATAAGGAGAGCATTCATCAGAGAAGCAGCCAAGAGGCCCATGGTAACTCTGGAGGAGCTGCAGAGATCCACAGCTCAGGTGGGAGAATCTGTCCACAGGACAACTATTAGTCGTGCTCTCCACAAATCTGGCCTTTATGGAAGAGTGGCAAGAAGAAAGACATCGTTAAAAGAAAACCGTAAGAAGTCCTGTTTGAAGTTTATTTATTTATTTATTTAAGGTACTTATATAGCGCCGTCAATTTACGAAGCGCTTTACATATACATTGTACATTCACATCAGTCACTACCCTCAAGGAGCTTACAATCTAAGGTCCCTAACTCACATTCATACATACTAGGGGACAATTTAAACAGAATCCAATTAACCTACCAGCATGTCTTTGGAGTGTGGGGGGCGGAAACCGGAGTACCCGGACGAAACCCACGCAGGCACAGGGAGAACATGCAAACTCCAGGCAGGTAGTGTCGTGGTTGGCATTTGAACCAGTGACCCTTCTTACTGCTAGACGAGAGTGCTACCCACTACACCACTGTGCCGCCCAAGTTTGCGAGAAGCCATGTGGGGGACACAGCAAACATGTGGAAGAAGGTGCTCTGGTCAGATGAGACCAAAATTGAACATTTTGGCATAAAAGCAAAATGTTATGTGTGGTATAAAACTAACACTGCACATCACTCTAAACACACCATCCCCACCGTGAAACATGGCGGTGGCAGCATCATGTTGTGGGGATGCTGTTCTTCAGCAGGGACAGGGAAGCTGGTCAGAGTTGATGGGAAGATGGATGAAGCCAAATACAGGGTAACCCATTAGAGTCTGCAAAAATCTTGAGACTGGGGCGGAGGTTCACCTTCCAGCATGACAACGACCCCAAACATACAGCCAGAGCTACAATGGAATGGTTTAGATCCAAGCATATTCATGTGTTAGAATGGCTCAGTCAAAATCCAGACCTAAATCCAATTGAGAATCTGTGGCAAGACTTGAAAATTGCTGTTCACAGACGCTCTCCATCCAATCTGACAGAGCTTGAGCTTTTTTGCAAAGAAGAATGGGCAAAAATGTCCCTCTCTAGATGTGCAAAGCTGGTAGAGACATCCCCAAAAAGACTTGCAGCTGTAATTGCAGTGAAAGGCGGTTCTACAAAGTATTGACTAAAGGGGGGCTCAATGCAAATGCACCCCACACTTTTCACATATTTATTTGCAAAAAAATTGGAAAACAATTTATCATATTCCTTCCTCTTCACAATTATGTGCCACTTTGTGTTGGTCTATCACATAAAGAGAGTCAGCAGATACCCAGGACCTAATCTAATGAGCCAGACAGAGATGTAACGAGTAACTGGCACCCATATACTGAGTCAGATCTAGAGGCAGCATGTATATAGTGAGCCAGATAGAGAATTAGCATGTATTAGGACCTATTCTACTGAGCCAGATAGACAAGCAACATGTCAGATAGAGAGTCAGCATTTAGCCAGAACTACTCTCCCGAGGTAGATACAGTGACAGCAGGCAACCAGGACCTATCTTGTAAGCCACGTAGGAATTCAACAAGAAAGTTGCACCTATCTACTGGGCCACCTAGAGAGGCAACTTGTAACCAGGACCAATCTATTGAGCCAGATACAGAGAGACAAACAGAGATACAAGCAGGGGCAGGCTGATAACTCATGGGGCCCCCGGGCAATAAGAGATTACGGGGCCCCCAGGCAATCAGAGATTATGGGGCCACACAGTATACACACACACAGTGTACAATCACACAGTATACACAGACATGTACACACAGTATACACAGACAGATGTAAAAAAAAACACAGATTTATACATACTGTCCCTGGTTTTACTGAGGCTGGCAACCCTGATGGGGCCCCCTATTGGCCCAGGGCCCTCGGGCAGTGCCCGAGTGGCTCAATGGTCAGTCCGCCCCTGGATACAAGTAACTGGCATCCATCTACTGGGTCAGATATAGAGGTGGCATGTAACCAGCACCCACTGATAATTTCACTCCCACCAAGCTATAACATAGGAAAGTTAATGCCAAACTTTAGGAAATGTCTCAAAGTCTGACTTGGCACAACAGACATGTGACCTATACCAAAACCTCAGTCATGTGATTATAGGCAGATCCATAAAATAAATATTATACTGACATGATACAAGAAAAAAAGCTATAAATAAATCACAAATAACTGTATGTAACAGATGGCTGGATTAGGAAACAAATTATGTTTTAAATGATGGAAGCCTCCACTTTGATGTACCGGTAGGTGTGCTTTAAGAAGGGCTGGCACATTGAGAGCAGTTGATGAGTCAGGATGAGATTTCCCCAAACTCCTGACATCCCGTCCATTTCTTCATTTCATCACCAGGCAGTCAGAGAGGAGTCAGGGGAGAAGAATGAGCTGGAACAGCGGGAGGAGAGGTCAGATGTTTGATGAGCAGGAGAGCTCTGTTCTTCCATCCACATCTGGAGCCTGGTCCTCCTGCATTCCGCACACTCCCCTCCACTCCCTCCTCAGGGATGGGGGGCCATCTGTGAAATATGAACCCCAGACAGACTGGACGTGGAGATGGTGGGCACAGACAGGACCCACCAGGGGAAGGGGACACACACCTACCTTCCAGAGAGGATCACATACACTCTTCACTTTATTCATCTCATCTATCATCTATTAATAATACATTTATCTCTTATGCCGCGTACACACGGTCGGACTTTTCGTCTACAAAAGTCCAACGGACGCCGACGGACTAAAGCTGGCTGGTAATCCGATCGTGTGTGGGCTTCTCCGGACTTTCAGCAGACTTTTTCAGCCTCAAATCCGACGGACTTTAGATTTGAAACATGCTTCAAATCTTTACGTCGTAACTACGACGGACCCCGAAATCCGCTCGTCTGTGTGCTAGTCCGACGGACAAAAACCCATGCTAGGGCAGCTATTGGCTACTGGCTATGAACTTCCTTATTTTAGTCCGATGTACGTCATCACGTACGAATCCGTCGGACTTTTGTGTGGTCGTGTGTAGGCAAGTCCGTTCGTTAGAAAGTCTGCTGCAAGTCCGCCGAAAGTCCGCCGGAAGTCTGTCGGACAGGCTGTCGGACTTTTGTAGACGAAAAGTCCGACCGTGTGTACGCGGCATTAGTTCTATCGGTCTATTCTATCTATCTATCTATCTATCTATCTATCTATCTATCTATCTATCTATCTATCTATCTATCTATCTATCTAGCTACAGTGCCTTGAAAAAGTATTCGTGCCTCTTGAAATTATCCACATTTTGTCATGTTACAACCAAAAAAGGTAAATGTATTTTATTGGGATTTTATGTGATAGACCAACACAAAGTGGCACATAATTGTGAAGTGGAAGGAAAATGATAAATGGTTTTCAAATTTTTTACAAATAAATATGTGAAAAGTGTGGCTTGTATTTTTATACAGCCCCCTTTACTCTGATACCCCTAACTAAAATCTAGTGGAACCAATTGCCTTCAGAAGTCACCTAATTAGTAAATAGAGTCCACCTGTGTGTAATTTAATCTCTGTAAAATTGCAGCTGTTTTGTGAAGTCCTCAGCGGTCTGTTGGAGAACTTTGGTGAACAAACAGCATCATGAAGGCCTAGGAACACACCAGACAGGTCAGGGATAAAGTTGTGGAGAAGTATAAAGCAGGGTTAGGTTATAAAAAAATATCCCAAGCTTTGAACATGTCACGGAGCTCTGTTCAATCCATCATCCGAAAATGGAAAGAGTATGGCACAACTGCAAACCTACCAAGACATGGCCGTCCACCTAAACTGACCGGCCGGGCAAGGAGAGCATTAATCAGAGAAGAGCCAAGAGGCCCATGGTAACTCTGGAGGAGCTGCAGAGATCCACAGCTCAGGTGGGAGAATCTGTCCACAGGACAACTATTAGTCGTGTTCTCCACAAATCTGACCTTTATGGAAGAGTGACAAGAAGAAAGACATTGTTGAAAGAAAGCCATAAAAAGTCCAGTTTACAGTTTGCGAGAAGCCATGTGGAGGACACAGCAAACATGTGGAAGAAGGTGCTCTGGTCAGATGAGACCAAATTGAACTTTTTGGCCTAAAAGCAAAACGCTATGTGTGGCGTAAAACTAACACTGCACATCACCCTGAACACACCATCCCCACTGTGAAACATGGTGGTGGCAGCATCATGTTGTGGGGATGCTTTTCTTCGGCAGGGACGGGGAAGCTGGTCAGAGTTGATGGGAAGATAGATGGAACCAAATACAGGGCAATCTTAGAAGAAAACCTGTTAGAGTCTGCAAAAGACTTGAGACTGGAGGTTCACCTTCCAGCAGGACAACGACCCTAAACATACAGCCAGAGCTACAATGGAATGGTGGTCCAGACCTAAATCCAATTGAGAATCTGTGGTCCAGACCTAAATCCAATTGAGAATCTGTGGCAAGACTTGAAAATTGCTGCTCACAGACGCTCTCCATCCAATTTGACAGAGCTTGAGCTATTTTGCAAAGAAGAATGGGCAAAAATGTCCCTCTCTAGATGTGCAAAGCTGGTAGAGACATCCCCAAAAAGAATTGCAGCTGTAATTGAAGAGAAAGGAGGTTCTACAAAGTATTGACTCCAGGGGGCGCCATACAAATGTACCCCACACTTTTCACATGTTTATTTGTAAAAAAAATTTGAAAACCATTTATCATTTTCTTTCCACTTCACAATTATGAGCCACTTTGTGTTGGTCTATCACATAAACACATAAAATCTCAATAATCCCGTCTCTAATCTATCTATCTATCTATCTATCTATCTATCTATCTATCTATCTATCTATCTATCTATCTATCTATCTATCTATCTATCTATCTATGGGATCTTTACACCCCAATATTTTGGGGTCACCCCTTCGTCATTGTCAGTAGGATGGGGCTCCCATTATGTAGAATGTAATAACTGGGTGGGAAGGTGAGCCTCACTTTTCGATAGGCCGGCCCTTTTATGTCCCTTCCCCTGGCTTTGTTATATTTTAAAGTAACATTTTTTTTTGTATCGTTTCCCTGCAACCCCACAAAGTGCATTAAATGTTTTTTTGTGGTCTTGGTGTCCGCGAGGTGCTTTGGGGTCATTCCAGGCCGTATTATAATGGAGCGGTTTTCCGGGAAATTTGTGGTTTCCAGTTACACTCCTTAATGTATTCTACCAATCAGACGAAGATGTGAATTCCGGGGACACTGAGTGGCAGAGAATGCAGAGAAGAAAGGCCAACGCGGACTTAATAGGCTCTCATTAATTTACATCGCCAGTTGTTCGGATCCTGTAAATATTAAAGAAGAAATCCAGAGTACAAAGAGGAGATTGTTTTGTAATGAGGGAGGGGACGTTATCACAAAATACAACCAGTTACAAACTATGCTTTCCAAAAAGCTTAAAAATAGTTTTTTTTGGCTGGAGCTACACTTAAAAAAATCTACCTGTTCCAACTTACAAACAGATTCGATTTACCATAAGAACAAACCTAAAGACCCTATCTTGTTTGTAACCCGGGGACCGCCTGTATATATATATATATATATATATATATATATATATATATATATATATATTACAAATGGCGGTGGTCAGCAACTTATGATGGGACTGCGATAGTGTGGCGGAAAATCTGAAACTAACTGACAATGGGGGAACTGGCTAACTGCCACTGACATCACCAGTGACACTAATACCGTGATAATACTATACACTGTCACTGTACTAATGACACTGACTGTGAAGGGGTTAACATCTAGGGCAATAAAAGGGTTAAATGTGTGTCTAACAATGTATAATGTGTGCAATGTATGCTGCTTTTTAGTAAAGATCTCTTTGTTTCTTATCCTTGCTTTGCAGGGATAAGAAACAGAGAGATTGTTCCCTTCTGTACAGAGTTCTGTGTTGATTGTCAACACAGAGCTCTGGGCTGTGATTGGACACAACTGATCAGCAGGTCCCAGCCATGAATCATTAGCCGAGACTTGCTGACAGACTCCTGCTGTCTACAATCACAGCGGGTGTCGGCGGTGGGGGGGGGGTTGCAGTTGTGCACCCTAAACCTGGAGGCAGGCAGCGACGTACCAGTACCTTGTTTTGCCAGCACGGGCCGCCCATCCCCAGTACATTGTGGGTTGTCAGTCCTTAAGTGGTTAAATGGGAATAATTTTGATGCACTTTTGTCACTCTGGAAAGGCGTATTTTAGCGCACCAGTGTGAAAGGGCCCCTAAATCTGACCACCTGGTACCGACTTCTCTGCTGGACTGAAATGGCTTACTCTGATTTCACTGCACACTGTGAGCTTCTCACATTAGAAGTCATTTAGAGCCTACCTCATTTCATAGATGGAGGACGTCCAGCATCATTTAGCTCTTTTCTCCATATTTGGGTGGAGTTCCTCCTTACGGAGATGAGCAAAAGAGGAGGTGTTTTGTAGCGCTAATCGGGAGCAAGCAGCCTAGGACAGGAAGTGTGTTACTGGCAGGATCATAAAAAAAAAAGCCTGAAAAAAAAACAAAAAACAAAAACGAATGCGGCCACCATATCTAAGGACTGGTTCTTGGGTTTAGATACACTTGAAGTTCTTTAGATCCGTAAATGAAAAAAAATACACATTTTTTTTTTCCCCTGCTTTCACAGCACATGATAAAAGATGAAGGATCCCCAGTACAGAACGGGAATATTAATGATGGCTGCCTAGACGCACTCCCTGTGGAATGCTGGGACTGCGCTATGTAATCCGTCAGTGACATCGGAAATCTAGAGGTGGTGTGCTCTGCCTTAGCCGCGCGTTTCACCGCTACGCACATTATGGATGAGAAATTCACCTTTGGGCTTATAACAGGAGCCTCCAAATCGTCTGACTCTGAATTATTTGTACAGGGGCTCGGAGGAAAGGGATATTTGACAGCCGGGAGTAGTCAGGAAACATTCATCATAAATCCAACTTTAAAATATAAATCCTCTTAAAGGGGAAGTACGGCGCTGGTGTTTTCACTAAAAAACACATTTTTAATTATTGTTGTACAGTTTGTCTGAAATGTATCCTTCATGTTGCTCACATATTTGTATTTGCTTGCTCTTCTGTATGGTGTCATATGTGGAATTCTAGATTCTCTTCCCTATAATTATATTAAATATTTACTGTTTAATCTGCCTATATTCTGCCTTCCCTGCTCCCCCCCTTTCCCAATTAACATGCTAATACATTTTTTTAAATAAATATTTCTGATTTTAGATTCAGTTATGCCATTACTGGGTCCCTGTGCTTCTCTATGCAATGCATGCAGATCTGGTTGGAGGGGTCGGCAGGGTTCCTCAGTACTCCCCTCACAAGCCCTCAACTCTGATACAAGCAGTGGGCAGGTTCGTGGGAGGAGTTATGCAAATATCAAAATGCCTTGATGGGTGGGTGCCAGCCTGGAGCAATGGGTGTTTCTAAGAAGACTGTATCTACATGTAGATGGTCCTAGGCAACACCCACATGTGATGCTGAGCCGCCATGATTGAAAGAATTTAAATAAATTGATTTTTTTTTTGTCTGCCCACTTAACATAAAATGGGGATTGCTACAGTGTTCTGTTCACGATGTAAGCACAGAATGAACAGGGTGCATATCATGTGACTTTGCTGCTAACCTTTGTGCACTCCCTGGAATGCAGATCCTTCTGCTTCCTTTCTCTGCCGTGGAAGCTCAGCAATTGAGAGGGGTGCTCTATTTCCAGGTTTAAAGAGCTGCCTGTCCCCTCCCCCAAGGGATTCACTCACTTGGTAGGTGTGTCCCAATCCCAGGATTAAAGCTCATCCTGCCCCCTCCCCCTCCCCCAAGGAACTCCCTTACTTGGTAAGCATATCCCAATTCCAGGATTAAAGCTCTTCCTGCCCCCTCCCCCAAAGAACGCCATCACTTGGTAGGTGTGGACAAATTCCAGGGTTAAAGTGCCCCCTCCCCTAGAAAGTTCCCTCACTTGGTAGGTGGGGCCCAATCCCAGGGTTAAAGCACTTCCTGCCCCCTCTCTCAAGGAGTTCACTCACTTGGTAAGTGTAGCCTAATTACAGGATTAAAGCTCTTCCTGCCCCCTCCCCCAAAGAACTCCATCACTTGGTAGGTGTGGACCAATTCCAGGATTAAAGTGCCCCCTCCCCTAGGAAGTTCCCTCACTTGGTAGGTGGGGCCCAATTCCAGGGTTAAAGCACTTCTTGCCCCCTCTCCAAAGGAGTTCACTCACTTGGTAAGTGTAGCCTAATTCCAGGATTAAAGCTCTTCCTGCCCCCTCCCCCAAAGAACTCCATCACTTGGTAGGTGTGGACCAATTCCAGGATTAAAGTGCCCCCTCCCCTAGGAAGTTCCCTTACTTGGTAGGTGGGGCCCAATTCCAGGGTTAAAGCACTTCCTGCCCCCTCTCCCAAAGAGTTCACTCACTTGGTAAGTGTAGCCTAATTACAGAATTAAAGCTCTTCCTGCCCCCTCCCCCTTGGTAGGTGTGTCCCAATTCTAAGGTTAAAGTGCCCCCTCCCCCAGGAAGTTCCCTCACTTGGTAGGTGTGTCCCAATTCCAGGGTTAAATCACTTCCTGCCCCCTCCCCCCAAGGAACTCCCTCACTTGGTAGGCGTGGCCCAATACCAGGGTTGCAGCACTTCCTTCCCCCTTGCCCAAAGAGTTCCCTCACTTGATAGGCGGGGCCTAATTCCAGGGTTAAAGAGCTGCCTGCCCTCTCCCCTGAGGAACTTTTTCACTTGGTAGGTGTGGTCCAATTCCAAGTTTAAAGCTGTGCCTGCCCCCTCCCCTGAGGATCTCTTTCACTCGGTAGGTGTGGTCCAAAAGCACTGCTGACCATGCTGACCACACCCCTTCATGGAGATCCCTCACCTACATTATGTTTCCAAAAAAAATGTTTTTTTCTTTTTTGTCTTCAGTCTGGTCATGTGACACCAAGGGTCCTCTTTCTCCATCGTCTTCCTCGGGCAGGTCCTGAACACTTTAGACAAATTGTAATAACATGGCACTGTTCTCTGCAGCGTCCTCCTGTGAGCAAAGGGCCTTGATGGTGCACCCTTGATGCCCTGGGCTCACAGTAAGCGGGTTGCATGAATGACACTGAAACATGTTGGGCAGTGCTAGAGCGTGCAGTGGTAAAGTGCTCCTTGGCATTTTTTTTTTACAGAAGGGGGGTATTTTAAAAAAATGGAAATTTATTTTTTTTAATTGTTTTCTTACACATTTTTTATCTCTCCTTTTCCTGCAGATTCAGAACCCGTCCTGGATTGGAAACAACGGCGGTGGTTCCCCAGTCCCAGCCTGCGTGGTACCTTGCGACACCGTCTCCTCCTGCATGTCCCCGCACACCCACCCGCACTCCGCCGGGGGAGTCTCGGAGTTCCTCAGCGTCCCGGGCCCCGGATCTCACGTCAGCCAGACGCACATGAGCGGGCTCTTCAGCGCCGCCGCCATGGCACCCGGCATAAATGGGTACGACTTGAACACTGAGCCCGACCGCAAGAGCTCCAGCATCGCGGCACTCAGGATGAAGGCCAAGGAACACAGCGCCGCCATGTCTTGGGCCACATGACAGCGCTACCCGCCAAACACTGACACTACTCCGACCTCATGCCGCAGACTGGCGGAATATCATGGGGGCGCCCGCTACTTAGTTTCCCAAGGACTAGAAGCTAACCCTGCAATGTTTGAGATGTCCGCTTCCAAGAAAAAAACTCTGGGATTGCTACAAAAATGGTTTTCACCAGATAGAGACCGAACGTGGTTCAAATTCACTGCAAATCCGGGTGAAAAAAAAAAAAGGTTAACAATCAGGGATCTCTTACCGTCATGACACGGCGGTAAACCATTTTGAAACCCGTCATCATTGACAAGCTCCTTCAAGGCATCAGGTGACTCCTGTTTAGGCCATTGCAGGCGTCACACAACCGACCAAACAGCATTGGCGGGCTGAGATGCTGCCCAGATTGGTGTTCAGGCCAGGCTGGAAAGTGCCTTTGTGTTACATATTTTTCAAAGAGGCTTCAGGCTGGGTGGGATGTCGCTGCCAAAGTCACGCAGACCCTAAAGAAGTTTGTTTTGCTTTCTTGTTTGTAACAGTTGGGAATCGGATTGCTTTGCGTTTTTTGTGTTTTTTTGTTGTTGTGTCTCAGCAGTGGGAGGGGTGCAGTTCATTTGATTTCTGTTCGCTCATCCCAATTCCACTCTCATAAAGTGTGAAAAATCACTTAGCCTACCTATAGACATAAAATGGCAGTTGTAATAAATGTATCAGTTTCTCTTGTAAAATTGTGCTTTTTTTTCCGTCTTTTAAAAATTGTATAGCCAAAACTTTTTTTTTTTTTGGTTTTGGATGAAGTAGGGGTGGATCAGGACCACCATTTTGCTTGCTTTGCTGTCGGTGTATCAACAACATAGATTCACCTGATTTGTCCTGGTCCAAAATAAGTGAAAACGAGGCACTGGATTCAGGTTATCAGTAGGACAATCAGATTGAGACAATAGCTCCTGTGAGGCTACTCCCAACCAAAAACGGGATACCCCTTGGGGAGGGTTTTAAGAGCTGGAGATGTGTACAAAGTCTACACATGGATCTTGAAGTTCCTTGATGGCCCTTGATCTTGAAGTTCTTAATACTAATACAAAACCAAAAAAACCCCATAAAACTTCCAATGTCCTTCAGATCCTTTAGATGTTTAGATGTGCAGGTTGGAGGACTTGGCAAAGTTACTTGGAAGGTAAAGGTGGACAATCGCACCTAAATATGCAGAAGATCACAGGAGTTTATTGGAAATAATCCATCAAAACAAACATATATACAGCACCTACAGGACAAGAACAGCATTGGCGCGTTTCACGCCCCAAGTGCTTACATAGTTGCTAAGATTGAATAAAGAAATTAGTCCACCCAGTTGAACCTGTATGTATGTGTGTCAGTGTCGACAATCATTTGCCATATCCCTGTATATTGTGTTTGCTAAGATGCACGTCCAAGAGTCTTTTAAAACTATCCATACTGCCTGCTGACACCACCAATCGTGAAAGAGATCTCCACATCCTTACCACCCAGACAGTGAAAACCCCCCTGAACTGCTTCTCCTCCAATCTCATTGTGTGGCCCCGTGTCCTCTTACACTCCCTGAGACTGAATAGTATCCTACCTACGCTGGGATCACCATTGAGGTATTCGTATACCGGTATCATATCAAGCGTTTCCTCTCCAGGGAGAATAAATGTAGTGCTTGTAGTTGTTCCTTGTAATTAAGGTCCTCCAGTGCCCTTATTCATTTTGTTGCCCACCTCTGGACCATCTTAGTAGCAATGACTAAGGCAGGCCATAGATGATTTGATTTTCTTTCCCTTCACCATGGGTGGAAGGAAAGAAAATCACTTGATCCCCCCATCAACACAGTCAGTGTTGATGGGGGAATGCCTCCTGCAGCGCTATTGCGTTCTCCGGGGGGGGGGGGGTTGCCTTCCCGCATGGCAAAAATCTGGCAGGCTGGTTGCATCCAAGTGGTTGGGTACAATCAGCCTTATCATACATGGAATTCAGCCAGTTCCTGCTGAACCAGCCAAATTTTCGATCCATGTGTGGCCAGCTTAGAAGCTTGGAATGTGAAACGCGTCAACGCTGTTCCTGTCCTGTAGGTGCCGTATATGTGTCTTTTAAAAAAAAAAAAATTATTTATTACAGGTACTTATATAGCGCCGTCAGTTTACTCATCACTTCTCATATATATTATGCATTCACATCGGTCCCTGCCCTCAAGGAGCTTACAATCTAATGGATTATTTCCAATAAACTCATGCGATCTTCTGCGTATTTGAGTGTGGTCATCCACTTTTTCCTTCCAGACAATTTAGGGTTGCCAGCCAGACCGGCACCTCTTCATCTGGAATTATAGGCTAGATTGAGGTAGACGGACCTGGAACAGTGCAGCTACTTTACCCTAGGAGTTGAAAAAGTTACCAGGATTATTTATTTGATGTGTGAAAAGACATCCAGGATCAGTGAGACAGCACCGGCTTTGTTTGGTCTTCATATTAGGACATGTGGATCTTGTTGTCCTGGTGACCATTATGACTAAAAGAAAGTGATGGAAAATCTAAAGTTTTAGACCTGTCATCAAAACAAGGGGTGAGGGAAAGGTCTTCTAATGGTGGCACCTGGTCCAGTGACAACTAAGAAAGAAGTTCTCCTCACTTCTGGTTGCATCTCTGGTACAAGAAGTAAAGAAAATCTTTCGATCAGGACACAGACAGCAAAAACTTAAACTGACGGTGTTATGTTACTTATCCCTAGTCTATCCAAAACTGAAAAAAAAAAAAAAAGGATATGGCTATGAACACACTTTAGGCGAACGAGCCTAGCAATAGACAAACATTGCCAGAGACATGTAGAGCTGGAATATGGTAACATTTTGTGAGGTTTCGGACAAATAAACAATCTCATTGCAGATCTAAGTGGGCTTCTGTGGGCCTCAAGCCAAATTTTTTGGGGGGTTTGGCAATTCCTAAATACTGACTACTAAGTGTAAGCAGGGGGAAGAAATCATTCCAATGCTGCACAACCAACAAAAGCCAGAGATAACAGTGGTAAAAGTAGCCTCAACCCAGGCTCCATCCAGGCCATGTACTGACGCATTTCTCCATGTCTAAAACTTGTGGGTGGGACAAAACACATCAGGGGTTGTGGGCTGGATGGAATCTGGGCTGAGGCTACTTTTACTATCTCTGGTTTTGTCGGCTGTGCGGCATTGGAACAGTTTATTTCCCCTGCTTACACTTATTGGGCTGAGACAAGCTTTTTCCTAGCCTGCGCTTCCAGCAGCTGTTACCGGACTTGGACTGAACAGGAGCTTGGAGTGGCACCCCGTGCCTTTCATGTGGGTTCTTAAATACTCTCCTCGCTGTTTTTCCCATCTTTAAGCTGCAACCGGAGATGAGCTCCTTATGAGACAGACGTGCTGATTGGCTGCCTTCACCTGTGCAGATAATGACTGCCTCTGCCTCCCAAAGTACCCACCCTCAGCTGAGGCCTATAGGCAGAAGAAGTCAGGCAGGAACGGTCAAACTCTAAGGCCACTTTTTTCTTTTAAGATAATAAAAAGTTTGCACACATCATGCATGTACCTTTTCTATACCTGGGTACATGGTTTCCATATTATCTGGCATGGTTGTGTTTATTTTGTGAATATAAGATCTTTTTTCAGCACAAAAAGTTTGTACTGTTTATGGTCCGATCTTTCATACACAGTGCTGTATGATCAAGGAGTCAGCCACAAGTATGTTATGTGCCTTATTATTGGAGGAAATGAAATGGAAGCACTGGGACCATAGGGTTATCCTATTAAATATAAGGGTTATAATGTTATTTGGATTGGGTATCTGGATTGGGTATCTGGATTAAGTCCTGGCAGCTTCTCAATGCCAAAGAATGTCCATTGTTTCCTTGGTTTGTAACTGACAGGATCTGAGATTAAAGTGCCACACTAGAAATATAAACATCCATATAGAGGTTTATTCCAAAATTAGATAACAGAATCTGTCATAGAGGCAAAACGTTGGGCTGTTCCAAAATAAAAATCTTTTTAAAAGTCTGTACAAGCTGGTGTGGCGCTCCCATTCTCTGAAAACTTCAAAGAGGCAACGCGTTTCAGGGGTCAGAAAACACCCCCTTCCTTAGTTCAGCAGCTATATATCTACATTTGTCCACTATGCATTAGCATTCAGTGATAAATAGTTTTTTCAAACCCAACCCCCCCCCCCCCCCGAACGTGTAGGCTCTATGACTAATCTTGGAATAAAACTATATTAGGACATTTAAATTTTCCGATTTGGCCCTTGCATTACGGATTCTGTCAAATGTCTTATTATTGGCAGTCATAGATCAGAAAAGCTTTGTGAACCTTTACAGGATAATTGCTGGATGTGGTTTATCATGAAAGAATTCCATTACTTTATACTGAGGTTTTTTTTTTTTTTTCAGTCTTCCTAAAACTATGGGAAATCCAATATTTAGAACAGGGTTTCTCAACTTAGGGTTCCTCCAGAAGTTGCTAGGGGTTCCTTGAGAAATTAGCAATTTCTGCCTCTCAGATAAGTTCCCACTGACACCATTGAACTTTTTAGCTATCTGTAAGGGGGTAATTCTTCCCAGTGACCACAAGTGTAGAGCATCACACTAATGTATCATGAGATGTAGATATAGTCATTTTTAGCAGGGGTTCCTTGAGACCAGAAAGTTATTCCAAAGGGTTCCTCTTTGTTGAAAAGGTTGAGAATGTCTGATTTTGAGTCTCAGAGCAAAACTAACTGGCACTCTGCTAATACTGCAGTGTGGAGCCACGTATGGTACTTTAAAGGGTCAGTCAATTCAAAACAGATATTTCTTCTGTGGTGGAGGATGGTGGCCTGAATGACTTTGTAGCTTTCTCTATAACTTTAATGGTGAGATTCCTCCCACTGGAGGCCAAAGCTCTGCTGCTCTGACTCCCAAAATTCAGAGTGAGACTCCTTCTAATAAAAGCAAGTGGGAGGAGCTGGGAAATAAGGCTTAGAGAAGAAGAAACAGAAAGTTTCAAAACAACGCAACAAGCCAGTAAGGCATAATGCCGAACAAAGTGAAAGAATAGATTAGGGTAGAACTCTCATGACCATTAAAAATGTAAGACGGGTCTAAATACCTGCATTGGCCTCTTCAATGGACTGCTATTAAACTGTGAGGAAAAGCCCTTAATTATTCCATTGTTTTCCAGCTTCTCTGCTCCTCCCCTGATAAAAGCCCGATTTATGGGGGGGGTACTAATGTTGGGCTCAGTTGCCGCAAACCCCTGATCATTGAGCATGCCCATTGAAAGTGTTATCAGTTCCCTTGTTCTGCCCCTTCTGTCTTTTCAAGCAGGCTCAGCTGATTCTGCCACCTGATGATGCAGCTTCACTTGTTGCTAGCACCCAGGTGGCCATGCTTTATATGTTAACTGGTTGTTATGGTGGGGGCAGCATGGAAACACATTTATGGCGTGAGGCCCAGCTGCTTGCATCCTAGCAGCCAGGGATGCTGTTCCGTCCGGTCACCTACGTCCCAGCAACCAATGATGCCATGCTTCTAGGCAGCCTGCGTTCTAAAAACGAATGAAGCCGGGTCGCCAGGTGGCTTTGTAAATTTGTTAATCACTTTTGTCACTTTGTCAATCACCCCTAATTAAATATTGTTCTTTTTGCTAGATCAATTGATAGATGTATGGTTGAACAGCTTTGTGGGGGATAGGTGGTGTGCTGTTGACTACATATCCCAGGAACAACTCCAGTTCCGAGGATACCTGGCCAAGTAAGTGAGTGGGCTGAGTGACGTCGTTGCTTGCTAAAGATTCAAGCAGCTGCTGCTTCCTTGGCAACCATTGATAGCCAGAAGCTGTCACGTTCATCTGCGCCAAAAGCCCTAAACACCCTAAAAGTTTGGGCTCATCCCTAGTCCTGATAGAGCTGTGCTGCATTTTGCAGATAAAATAATTCCCAAGTATTTGTATTTAGAAGTTTGCTTGGAGTTTGGCTTTAACTCGGACATTGGAATCGGAGAGAGGGCACTGGGTGGAATCTTGAGTGAGATGACACAGTCCGGCGGTCTTCAAACCCTGAATGGAGAGTAAATGGAATCACCGATGGCGCTCATTGATGCTATTATAGCATGAGTGATGTTCACGTTGCTAACTGTTGAATGAGGCACATAACTTATGATAATCCAGTCAATTTAGAAAGGCGCGCAAGAAAGGTTCCCTCTCTTCCACCGGATTAAGTGTTCGCGTTGACTTCTGCATTAAAGCTTTTCTTGTGTTTTTAAGGTTTTTGGAAGTCTTCCAAGCAAACCATATTTGCTCTCCATGTTTCAGTGCAATAAGACAGAACCCAGCTTGTAAATTGCCCTCTCGTGCTAACGCAGTGACACCGCTCGTCTCCGGGGTCAGCTGAGGATTTCAAGAAACTAAAAAGGAAACGTTTGCGTTTCAGTGGAGCAGAAGTTTAGAGGCTAATGCTGCATCCCGGGATTTAACGAAGTGGCGTCAACACAGGGGGAAAAAAATAAAAAAAAAGCTTTTTGGCTCTCCCGGCCAAAGGACGAAGATCAGCCTGTTTCATGTTTCAGCGGAATAATGCAATGCTGGGTACTGTTGAAATAAACAGACCTTGACATTTAAAGAGCATTTCATAAACTGGAAGGAAAACAAATACCCAGCATTGTACACAGCTGTATTCCTTCCAAAAAGCTTTAAAACAAATGAATTTTTGGGAGAGTGACTTGATGGATCAAACTATAATCAGGGCCTTGTTTTGGAGAGCGCTGCTCGCGGCTGTGGCTGGGACACGGGGCCAAATTTCAGGGCTGTGTTTTAAGGACCATTAAAGCTAAAACACTATTTGATCACCGGCCAGGGTCATTTGCCCTCCTGGCCCTGAAAGCAGTTCTGTCTATGAATAAAAGAAAGAGCTATCTTGGCTCAGGTTGTTGGTGGCTGCATTTGTCACACTCCAAAAGCCCATTTCAGTGACATGAGTGCTGGTAAGTGACAAACATTTGGAGGTCTAAAACTGGCTATAAAATATTACTGTCCATTAGGAGCCAGTAACTGTATTTCTACAAAATGCCGAAAGCAGGCAGATTACTAACAGTGAGCAATTGTTTGAGACTGGATTGTGGTTGGGTCAAGCCAACGGAAATTCTTTCAGATGTTGGTTGACTAGGATGAAGGAAGCCATCATATGGAGGCCACATTAGTGTTCCATACAGGCTCATCCCACACGTTTCATGCCTGAAGGAGATTAACTCCTTTCTGCCCAGGGTGGGTCACTTCAAGTGGTCTTGTGAAAGACGTTTGGATCCCATGAACACTGTGATCACACACATTCTTGGAAATGGTAAGGAGTAAGGGAGTATCGTAGCAGCTACCAGCTGGAGATTGGTAACATTATAAGTTGAAGCCAGGTTGATTGGCTGTCACAGTGGCCACATGATCATGCGCTCGTCCTGATGGCACCTGATCATGACTAGACCTCAAGAGCTGTCTATGACAGCTTGGTCACTGTGCTTGGAGCTCGTAGTGAGCACACTCTCATGGCATAGAAACTTTGGCCATCCATGAACCCATATGTCCAGCGTGTGAGAGTTAAAGTGGTATTACAGTTAAAGAAAAGAAATAACAAACATGTCATACCTGCTCTGTGCAGTGTTTTTGCACAGAGCAGCCGGATCCTGTTCTTCTCAAGTCCCCCGCCTCCTTCCCCTTAAACAGTGCCCCCGATAACAAGCCACTGGTGCCTTCTCGCTTCCATGCCCTGCTCTTTCCTCATTGGTTCACTGGCTGTGATTGATGCAGTTGGTTGGTGCTACAGTTACACACTGCTCCCAGCCTAAAAAAACTCCCATCGCCCACTCCAAAATGCACAAGGCAGGTGACCGGTGTCCAGGGACTACCCCCAGACTGGGAAGGGGCTGGGGTGTGAGAGAGGGGGTGGACTCCAGAGGAAAATGTGCAAGGACCCAAACTCACTGCCAAGGGAAAGGTAAAGACTCCTTACTTCGGGAGGGCATATCCTCTCTGCTTTGAGAGGGTCTTTCAGGACTGGGTCACAGTGGTTCGGATTGCCACTGTCCTGGACCTGTAGAGCACCACTAACTAACTGCACCTTGCTGTACTGCCCAACCAAGGGTGAGCACTAAATGCAGAGTCTGATGCCAAAGGCAAAGTTACAGGTAGTTTTCTTTTCTTCAGTCCAGCGGGGTCTGAGTCATGGTTGTCTGAGGCACTGCCAAGGGACAACCTTTCCAGATGTTGCAAGAATTAGTTACAATACCTTTAGAGGTAGTCAATTGGAAAAAGGACTTTTCAGTGTCAAGCAAAGAGTGTAGCCTTTTCAAGTAGAATCGGAATTACAGAGAGGGAAAATAATATTTGATCCACTGCTGATTTTGTACGTTTGTCCACTGACAAAGAAATGATCAGTCTATACTTTTAATGGTCGGTTTATTTTAACAGTGAGAGACAGAATAACAACAAAAACATCCAGAAAAAAGTTATAAATTGATTTGCAGACGTTTCTTGTAGTTGGCCACCAGGTTTGCACACATCTCAGGAGGGATTTTGTCCCACTCCTCTTTGCAGATCCTCTCCAAGCCATTAAGGTTTCGAGGCTGACGTTTGGTAACTTGAACTGTCAGCTCCCTCCATATATTTTCTGTGGGATTAAGTTCTGGAGACTGGCTAGGCAGGTACGTCGTTTCGCGCAATAGAGCCGCCCTGCCGCAGTATATCTGCGGTAGGCCGTCCTTAAACGGTTAAAATGCAAATCAATTTATAACTTTTTTGAAATGGATATTTTTGTGGTTATTCTGTCTCTCACTAATAAAATACACCTACCATTAAGGTTATAGACTGATCGTTTCGTTGTCAGTGGGCAAACGTACAAAATCTGTAGGGGATCAAATACCTTTTTTCCCTCACTGTATAATCCAGAAACCTGCCCTCAGTAGAGAGAGGGTTGTCTATTACTGAAGGACAGTAGCAAAAAACTGAGGATTGCTGGGAATGGGAAGGGTTATATGGGCTGTCCTGACAACTTTGTTTGCCAGTGTTCTTACCTGTAGGTGGCAGCATATAACCCATGATTTTGATTAATGGAAGCCTGTGTCCTGTACTGTATGATTAAGAATCCAAGGTAATTATTGACATTCTTTGGCATGGAGAAGGTCCCAGCTCAGAAACCAGATACCACTCCAACTCCTATAATATTTGGTTATTCGTAGGGTTCCAGCACTACCCCTCTATTTTCCTGAACACTCTGTCAATCTCACAAGCATGCTCCTGTGTTGTCCTCCTGTCTTCCACTGAAGACTAAAAGTGTCTCTTTCAACCCACCCAACACACAGAGAACTGATTATGAGAAATGCTATGCAGCCAGCCATCACCGGAGTACATGTAGATATGAAGTGGCCTTCAAAGAGGCTGGAGGTGATAAACAGCATTAAAGCCCAAAATTATGAAAAAAATGTGGAATAAAGTATTAATAAATTGTTTATGATACCCAGATTTTTTTTTAGCAAACTACACATCATGCACTAAGCTTTTTACATCATATTTAGTAGCTGTTGTACAGTTTGCACAATCAAATTGTAATGTGTGAGGTCAGCTCTGGTCTCCAAGTGGTTTGAATGGCTGTATAATTATATAATGGTTAAAAGAAATGTTATTAAAAATCAGTGTTATCAGTCTGTAGTAGGTCTCTACCACATGTCTGTATCTTGCTGGAATTATAATTTAGTACAGAAAGGGGGTGGGGCTATACATCTGATTTTTGCCTGTAGTTGTCAAGGTACTTTTTTTCATGCTAGAATTCCGCAGCTAGGACATCCCCTTTACATACTACTGATTCTAAAGAGCAGTTCCCATTTTGGAGCAAAACCCGCTTTTTAATTTTTTTTTTCTTTTGGAAGCAAAATCGAGACGTTGAGCGAGGGAGAGCCGAGTGAGTGAAGGAGGCGTGATCCTCCGCGTGACCCTGTTCCTCTTCCTAGAAGTTTGACTTGTGTAAAGTTATTTGCTTTGCTTAACATGACTGGGTTGAAAACATTTTAACATTAAAGAATTAATTGAATAAGTTGTACATAGCCTTGTTGCCATCTCTGTATGTATTACGCCAATGAACTATTAAAATTGTGGTTCTCCAAAAAAAAAAGAAAAAGACGTGAGCTTGCTTTTTTTTTTTTTAAAAAAACCCTAAAATTGTACATTATGTTTACAGAGATCCTGCCGATCCCTAAAAATTCAGAAGCTCCCTGTAATAGAAGAAGTGTTAAACTCACCTCTCTGGTGGCCTATGCCTTCTACTCTTCCTCCAAAGGACTCTTCGGCATTCAACACTTCCTGGCGTGTCAGATGCCTGTGTTCCCTCCCCAGACTGTGGTTCCATCCTTCAACTCCTATAGCACTACAAGACTCACCAGTGAGGTAGGGGTTGAAAAATGGAGCCATAGCACATAGTGGGTGGTCCAGACATCCAACTGGGGTTGCCACTTTTTCTTCACGCCAAACCGGACCACTTTAGCGGCAAACAGCAATTTTAAATTTTTTTATGGTGGAACACTGTGGACTGTGGTATAAAATGGAACTCTGATGTAAGGGGGTTTCTGCTTACCAAAGCACCCACTTACATCTGAATTCCCAGCATTCCCCATTAAACCAGGGTTCCCAAAGCTCCCCCTTACATCAGAGTCCACAGAGTACCTCTTACCAGTGCCTTGAGGCGATTCAGTTCGCAACTGCAGTGCTATACAAATAATTCATTCATTCATTCATTTTTACATCTGAGTCCCCCTTACCTTAGTGTACTCACTTGCTCAGGGCCAGGACAGAGAAGGGGGGCCTATGCACTGGGTGGTTGTGATACTTGGTTAATGGGGAGCATAGGTGGGTGCAACCTGGGAAACAGAGGGACTCTGCGCCACACCCGGTGAATAGGGAGTGCCCTGGCACGCCTAAGTTGGAGGGCAGGGTTGCAGTCCCGTCTGAATAATGTGTCCAGGT
Organism: Aquarana catesbeiana; assembly: GCF_042186555.1. Lineage (NCBI taxonomy): Eukaryota > Metazoa > Chordata > Amphibia > Anura > Ranidae > Aquarana > Aquarana catesbeiana. The sequence continues at coordinate 30,937,821 of NC_133334.1, read as the reverse complement.
TTCAGACAGTCTGAAACCTGGACACATAATTCGCAACCCGGACTGCCTGGGTGAATCCAACGCTTCTGGAAGTGTCCAGTGCCAAAGGGGTCTTATTGAGGGAAAGGTAGGTGATGTGGGCTGCTAGGGAGGAGAGCATACTACCTCTTCTATAACAAGGAATCTCAGATTCTATAGACTGACAATGACTGACAATGTCTCCATTAAAGGTAAAAAATGTCTTTTTCTTTTTGGTGTTCTTTTTGGTTTTGGTAACCACTTGAGTACCAGCCTGCATTATCTCTTCATTAGCAGGCCATTTTTTTAGTGCTGTAATAGTTTGAGTGACGGTTACTCGGTCATGCATCACTGTACCCACTGTCCAACTTGGACCAATGTAAGTATGTATGTACCAGTGGAATCCCCGTGGAAGCCGCAAATCACTGTGGTAGACACCGCATTGTGGACATGACACAGGACATCGCTCACTCAGCTTGGGTTTCATTCCCAATAAATGCAAAGTCTTCTCAGATTGGACTAGGTGGGGCAATGACATTGCAATCTCCAATGCATTCATTGAAAAAATGCAAAGTGTTCTCTGAATGATGCCTGTCCAAACAAGCGACTTCCAGTGTTCTGTAAGCAGCAGGGTGCCGACTACAGTGATTTCCAGCTTCCACAGGCATCCAACAGGAATGGTATATGCATAGTTACAGTGGTCAAAGTTGGCCCAACATAACTCTGTAAAAATTGCTATACTTAAAAGAGAAGTGCAGGTTTTGAGAGCTGAGCAATCAAAGACCACCGATCACTCAGTTCTTGGTCTTCAGTGAGCAGGGAACCGGTGACTCTCTGCCCTGCCCCTCCAACGCTCACTGGAGCGCTGGGCTGTGGAGGGGGTGGGAGCAGTTGGCTTAGGCTCTTAGCAGCTTGCTAAGAGGTAGAGCCAGCTGCCGGTCTGGCATCTGGGTGGATTCCTCCAGAGTCTGGACCGACTGAATCATGCCAGCTGACAGCGGCATCAGCAGATGAATGAATGCAGGTCACAGTGGACAGCTGACAGCAGATGAATGAATATGGGTCACAGTTGTGCAGAGAGAAGTGCACTCTTGTGATCTACAGAAGTAGGGTCAAAAGAGTTTTGCCACCCTGCTTGGGAATTTCACCCTCTATATTTTCTCCTGGTGACCATTATCACTGTGATGGGAAATTCAACATTTGACCTTACTCCAGAATGTACTCTAGAGTTGACTATATACACCAGTACAATTTTGTTTTACATTTTTGTGTTTACGGAACATTCATTTAATTTTCTGGTGGTTAGTTGGGTCAAGTCGATCGATGATCATTTTCATCTGTAGTGACGAAAAAATTATATATAAAGTGTAGCGCTATGTGTATGGATAGATCAGGATGAGATGTTAAGATCGAGCCATCTAGCAATGGCCAGAAAACAAACAAATATTACTTTAAAAAAGTGAATTAAAAAAGTTATAGTTGCACAAATACAAAATCATATATAAAGCATAATAGAATACACCTGTGAAAGAGTGAAAACACAAAACACAATATAAATCAACCGTAAATAAAGTCCATGTAAATAAAATGTGTCCTTGATGAAAAGCCACCACCCACGGTCTCTAAGGGTAAGTTGATGAAGGCAGCAACAAGGTGTTACTGGTGGGTGAGACGGAGGAACACCAAATCCAATGTGACGTCTATATATGTGTCAGAACCACCACCATAACATCTGAGGAGGCTTACCGGACATAGAAGACTTGTAAAGACATACGTCTTGCAAGTCACAAAAAGCTTGTTTAGCCGCCGGGGCTAGCAGGGTGAAAATATCAGAAATCCAAAACTTCAAGTATCCAAAACTTCAATAGATGAAGAGGAGGGATCTGTAGGCAACTTCAACCGTCCAGAGGTATCAGCAAACCATCCGGATGTATAATTGGAACCATGAGAGAAAGAAGACTCACATGGCGTGATATCGTTTTAAAAGGCATGCATTTATTAAAACATTAAAAGAAAAGCACTCACATGGTATACGATCATAAACAGCTTAAATGATATCGGACGCGGTGATCATAGGAAGTCCACCCAACATGTTTCGGTTACTCAACCTTCACCCCAGATGAAGGTTGAGTAACCGAAACATGTTGGGTGGACTTCCTATGATCACCGCGTCCGATATCATTTAAGCTGTTTATGATCGTATACCATGTGAGTGCTTTTCTTTTAATGTTTTAATAAATGCATGCCTTTTAAAACGATATCACGCCATGTGAGTCTTCTTTCTCTCATGGTTCCAATTATACATCCGGATGGTTTGCTGATACCTCTGGACGGTTGAAGTTGCCTACAGATCCCTCCTCTTCATCTATTGAAGTTTTGGATACTTGAAGTTTTGGATTTCTGATATTTTCACCCTGCTAGCCCCGGCGGCTAAACAAGCTTTTTGTGACTTGCAAGACGTATGTCTTTACAAGTCTTCTATGTCCGGTAAGCCTCCTCAGATGTTATGGTGGTGGTTCTGACACATATATAGACGTCACATTGGATTTGGTGTTCCTCCGTCTCACCCACCAGTAACACCTTGTTGCTGCCTTCATCAACTTACCCTTAGAGACCGTGGGTGGTGGCTTTTCATCAAGGACACATTTTATTTACATGGACTTTATTTACGGTTGATTTATATTGTGTTTTGTGTTTTCACTCTTTCACAGGTGTATTCTATTATGCTTTATATATGATTTTGTATTTGTGCAACTATAACTTTTTTAATTCACTTTTTTAAAGTAATATTTGTTTGTTTTCTGGCCATTGCTAGATGGCTCGATCTTAACATCTCATCCTGATCTATCCATACACATAGCGCTACACTTTATATATATCTGTTGAATTTTTTACTTCTTTGTCTTAGAGGTGTGTTAGCTGCTTACTGTATTATATATTTTTTAGTATTTCTTAGCAGCGCTGTACTTATCCCCTATTTGTGACGAAAAAATTAGAAGGAGCAGGATGGTCAATTGTTCTTGAATTTCTAACGATGAATGTGGTTTTCGTTTGAGAAATTCCATTTATTCCAAAATCAAATGTGAAAAGGAAAGAAATTTTGAAGTTCTTTCGAATGACAATTATCAAGTCTCTAAAGACATTATCAAGTGTACTGCCAAGGATTTTTATATGAATGTTCATATGAAAATCTACCAGTTTAAGGCCAGCTTCACTTTGGAGAGATTTCATTCTTGTTGGGCTACAGAACAGAAGGTGAAGGGTTATGGCTCAACATAAAAATAAAAAATAAGAAAAAGATTATTCAGAAACCTCACAAAAATTCTGACTCTTCCCTTCATTTCTGAAAATAAAAAATAAAAAATATGTTTGGAATTAGGCTTTAAACCAGTGGTCTCTAAAATGTGGCCCTTTGCTTGCTTGTATCTGGCCCTTGGGGCATTATTCCCCCACTGTCAGCAACAATGGGGTATAGATCCTACCACTGACATCTACAATGGTACACTATTCCTCTGATTAATACCAACAATGGGGCACTCTTCCTCCCATCGATATCAACGATGGGGCACAATTCCTTCCATTGATACCAACAATGGGGCACTATTCCTCCCACTGACACCAACGATGGGGAACTATTCCTCCCACTGACACCAATGATGGGGCACTATTTCTCCTATTGACACCAATAATGGGGCACTATTCCTCCCATTGACACCAACAATAGGACAATATTGTTCCCACTGACACCGATGATGGGGCACTATTACTCTCACGGACACCCATGATGGGGTACTATTTATCCTACTGACACCAATAATGGGGCACTATTCCTTCCATTATTACCAACGATGGGGCACTATTCCTCCCACTGACACCAAGGATGTGGCACTATTCCTCCCACTGACATCAACGATGGGGCGCTATTCCTTCATTGATACCAACAATGGGGCACTATTCTTCCCACTGACACCAATGATGGGACACTATTGCTCCTATTGGCACCAACAATGGGACACTATGCCTTCCACTGTCACCAATGATGGGGCACTATTTATTTTTATTTATTTATTGAAGGTACTTATATAGCGCCGTCAATTAACGCAGCGCTTTACATATACATTGTACATTCACATCAGTCCCTACCCTCAAGGGGCTTACAATCTAAGGTCCCTAACTCGCATTCATACATACTATTCCTCTCATTGACACCAACAATGGGACACTATTCTTCCCACTGTCACCAATGAAGGGGCACTATTCTTTCCATTGATACCAACGATGGAGCACCGTTCCTCCGACTGACACCAATGATGGGGTACTATTCCTCCCATTAGCACAAACAATGGAAAACTAGTCTTCCCACTGACACCATTGATACCAACGATGGAGCACTGTTTCTGCCACTAACACCAATGAAGGGGCACTATTCCTCCCATTGACACCAACAATGGGACACTATTCTCCCCACTGACACCAACAACGGGACACTATTTCTCTCACCGATACCAATGATGGGCCATTGTTTAATCCCACGGACGCCAGGACATTTTCTACTCCCAATGGCCACAGTCCGCCCCCCTGAATTTTGAAGGACAGAAAATTGGCCCTTTGTTTATAAAGTTTGCAGACCCCTGCTTTAAACAAAACCAGCCATGAGTAAAATACCTTCTGGAATTTGGGTGTCATGTTGATCCTCTGGTTTTCTAAATCATCCAACAGATCGTGTTGATGCAACAAATTTTCTATAACGACTGAGATTGACCACATTTTTCTATCATGCAAAGTGACTTATTTTTTTTTTTTAAGGAAAGGCTGAGCGTCATGTTTGGTTTCAGTTAGGTTTCCTGGATGTGGATCCAGCAGAGACACTAAAGAGTTGTGATGAATCGATTCCGGAGGAAGTGGATGGCCGCCCCACCCCGCCAAACTTGTGACAGGCTCAGGTAATGTATGATATGAGAGGTCGACACCAGGTCCAGGCGTCTTGGCAAAAACCTTTAAGAGTGTCCCACGGAGCTTCTGATGAGCAGCACAATGGATGGGAGCGGCTCCAGATGAGAGCAGAGGCTTGCAGAACAAAGGAGGAGGAGAGGGTACCCCGTTGCTTGACAAATGAAGCCCCAGAATCCATATAATTTTTCTCGAACTTCAGACAGAACACTTTTGTTAATAAATACGCCACGCGAAAAGTGCCCCCTCCCTGGCGATGCTTCGTGTTTTTGGATGCACATTTTGTTCAAACAAAATTCCCCACAAACATCACTCAAAACAATATGACTACATTTTCCATATGTGATTCAGCACAGCAAATAAATAATAAGGGGCAGGTAATAATGGAACAAAACTGAATATACCACATGTAATAAAATGGAGCTAAACAATAGGGCTAATTTCGGCAGGTCACAAGCCCGGTGAGTGGAGAATTAACACCTGGCCACTACCAAAACTTGAGCTGGGAAGGGTTGGAGTCACTGTTAGGTTTTTTTTTTTTTTTTATTGCTTTGACTCCCACTAGAGATATTTCATCTTTTGATGACCACATAGGAAGCAGGGGGAGAGCTATACAATGAAGACTCAGACGACATTAAAAGTCGACAGAAGTTCTATTTTTAAATCACATGGCTTAAAAGGGTTAGAACAACAAATTGTTTGTAGGAGAATACCTGGGTCTGTACATTTGCGGTGGCCGTTATTAGGGGCTCCCATCATCTCTGTTCTAAGTGCTTGGGTCTGTACATCTGCTGCGCCTATTATGAGGGGTTCTCACCATCCCTGTGTTGAGGTCCTGGATCTGTACACCTGCTGTGCCCATTATGAGGGTTTTCACCATCCCTGTGCTAAGTCCCTGGATCTGTACACCTGCTGTGCCCATTATGAGGGGTTCCCACCTTCCCTGAGCAAAGTCCCTGGGTTTGTACACCTGCTGTGTCCATTATGAGGGTCTCTCACCAATCCTTGTACCGAGTTCCTGGGTTTGTACAACGGCTTTGCCCAATATGAGGGGTTCACATCATCTCTGAGTTGAGCTCCCAGGTCTATACACCTGGTGAGCCCATTATAAGAGATGTTTCTCACCATCCCTGAGCTGAGTTCTTGGGTTTGTACACCAGCTGTGCCCATTATGAGGGGGTTCTCACTATACCTCTGCTGAGTTCCTGGATCTGTACACCTGCCGTGCCCATTATGATGGGTTCCTACCGTCCCTGAGCTAAGTCCCTGGGTCTGTACACTTGCTGTGCCCATTGTGAGGGGTTCTCCCTATCCTTGTACCGAGTTCCTGGGTTTGTACAACTGCTCTGCCCAATATGAGGGGTTCTCACCATCCCTGAGCTAAGTTCTTGGGTCTGCACACCAGCTGTGCCCATTATTAGGGGGTTCTCACTTCCCTCTGCTGTGTTCCTGGATCTGTACACCTGCTGTGCCCATTATGATGGGTTCCTATTGTCCCTGAGCCTGTACACCTGCTGTGCCCATTATGAGGGGTTCTCACCATCCTTGTACCGAGTTCCTGGGTTTGTACAATTGCGCTGCCCAATATGAGGGGTTCTCACCATTCCTGAGCTACGTTCCTGGGTGTGTACACCACCTGTGCCCATAATGAGGGGTTCTCACCATCCCTGAGCTACATTCCTGGATCTATACACCTGCTGTGCACATTATAAGAGGTTCTCACCATCCCTGAGCTACATTCCAGGGTCTATACACCTGTTGTGCCCATTATGAGGGTTCTCTTCATCCCTGAGCTATGTTCCTGGGCTATACACCCACTGTGCCCATTATGAGGGGTTCTAACTATCCCTGAGCTACGTTCCTGGGTCTATACACCTGCTGTGCCCATTTTGATGGGCTCCCACAATCCCTGCTGGATTTTATATTCATTTTACAATGTAATGATACAAAGGTTGCTGGGAACATTTAAAACTCCTAGGTGGTCAGGAACAGAGCTGGGAATTATGGCAGAGATATTTCGCTGTGGGGAGCATCCAAGTCAGGGTCCACCTAACTCAAAATATCAGATGGACTGATCCTTTAAGTGGTTACAGCTGTGTGTTTTTTTTCAATATTCTCAATAAAAATCTTTAATACTCCAAAAAAAGATGATATAACACTGGAATTGGAGTGAAAAAAACTGGTGCTTCATTTGAAGAACTGGACAGTTATTAATAACTTTCCTGGGAAAATGAATTGTTAGCTCTGGGAATCTCTACAACTTATCAGACATAAAAAAAATGATTCAAATAAGCAGTATTCTTGTAGGAACAGTTTACTATTTGGTGTAGACCAGTGGTCTCCAAACTGTGGCCCTTTGCTTCCATTTATCCAGCCCTTGGGGCACTATGCTTCCCACTATGGGGATACCAGGCATGAGGAACACTTCATTGACACCAACAGTGGAAATAATTCCTTCCACTGACATCAATGATGAGGCACTCTTCCTCCTCCTACCAACCACATGTGCTATGTAATTTTTTTTTTTTTTATCACCAGCGAATACTGAGCCTTATGCTTTTTTCTACTCCCACTGCCCACAGTTCAGCCCCCTTGATGTCCGAAGAACAGTAAACTGGCCCTTTGTTTAGAATGTTTGGAGTCCCGTGGTGTAGACTGTGTTCAGAGAGCATCAGTTATTAGTGCCAAAAAAGGTGTCAACTTGGCAAACGGTGACTTTGGTAAGTGGACTAGTGAGCATTGTGACTTTGTAGGAACCACTTCCAAGTCACAAGCAGTGCTATCTACATAGAGTTTGTAGGTTCTCCAAGTTGGATGTGGAGGTTTCCTCCAGATGGTCTGGTTTCTTTCTACATCCCAAAGTCATAGAAGGTAAAATGTCTTCCGTCTAGCTTCGCTGTGCCCGTGACCAAAGGCATTAGAGTGTAAGCTACTTTTTTTTAACCAAGGTGGAAGTAGGTCACAGGTCAGAGGAGTCTCTCGAGATAAGCAGTAGGCAGCAGACCCATCTAGAATCTGCATGGTTATCAGATAGGCGCAGGGCCGGGACAAGGGGTGGGCAGGAGAGAAATCTGCCCTGGGCACAGCAGAGCAAGGGGACAGAGAATGGACACAGGGCTGTAAACCCATTCAAAGGCATGCATTAACAGTGGGGAAAGGGGCGCAGTTTTGCATCCTTGACCTGGGTGCTAGAAGAACCCATCCCAGGACTGGATTGGCAGTATGGACAGTAAGCTGCTTACAGAGCCAAAGCCACACCACAAGGATTAGAGTGTAAGGTCGTTTGGGGAACTCTTGCTTTTGGCATCAGATTACTGGCTTAGGTAGTTTTTTGGTGCCAAAAAAGTCCACATTTTTAGGGGTTGGGTCAAAGAATATCTAAAACCAATCTTTTTTTTCATTTGAATTTAGTGATGAGGGGTTAGAACAGACGTCAGGTTGCTAACTGATTAGGATACCGATCAGTTAACAATACAAACAAGTCTTTAGTTGAGCCTAACAGCTTGGGTTTGACAGCTCTTCAGAAAACAAACCCCACCCAACCCTCTTCCAAATGGGGAATGAGGGGTCTGAAGGGGAATCCCAACAGCTGAATCTGTAATGGGAGGACCTTCACCATTTACAACAGGAGGACTATGGTATGTACTATTAACTGGATATGGAATTACTCGGGTGGATCTTTGGAAAAATCTTTCCGAAGATGAACTTACACTTGATAAAGTGAATGTAAACCCACATTTATGTTTAGCATCATGGCCCACTGTATGCAAATCAATTTTACAAATATGCTGCAAAGTTTCTTACCTGGAGATCCTGCCAGTAATTGTACTTCCTGTTGTAGTCTGACAACACTTAAGCCCCATACACACTATTAGATGTTCTGCAGATTTTTGTCTTCAGATTTACCAAAACCATGTAGTGCAAGGGCCTGCCTGATGGCATAGAAATTGAAACTCTTAAGGTTTGACCTCATATTTTATGGTTTTGGTAAATCTGAAGACAAAAATCTGCAGAAAATCTAATAATAGTGTGCATGGGGTATAAGATACTGCCTTTTAATTGGCAGTAGTGTTGTCAGCCTGCTCCTGTGAGCTCCTTCTATTGGTCGCTGTTCTGCCCATCCAATAGACCCGGTAGACAGCCCAATAGCCCACTGAAGGAGTTTCTTTCACATGGTGAACGGGTCTACCTCATAAATCTCTGCTGTGTAACCTCTCCACATAACAGGGGGAGATTTACTAAAACTGGAGAGTGAAAAATCTGGTGCAGCTTTGCATGAGAGCCAATCAGCTTCTAACTTCAGCTGGTTCAATTAACCACTTGACCTTCGGAAGATTTACCCCTCTTCATGACCAGGCCAATTTTTAACACACGGCACTGCATTACTTTAACTGACAAGTGCGACACTGCACCCAAATAAAATTTATGTAATTTTTTTTTCCCCACAAATAGAGCTTTCTTTTGATGGTATTCGATCACCTCTGCGGTTTTTATTTTTTTGTGCTATAAACACTTTTGAAAACAAAATTTTGAAAAAAAAAAAAAACAATATTTTTTACTTTCTGCTATAAAACATATCCAATAAAAAAATATCTTCATAAATTTAGGCCAACATGTATTCTGCTACATATTTTTGTTAAAAAAAAATTCCCAATAAGCGTATATTGATTGGTTTGCGCAAAAGCTATAGCGTCTACAATCTATGGGATATTTTTCTTTATTATATTTTTTTTTTTACTAGTAATGGCGGCGATCAGCGACGTATAGCAGGACTGCCATATTGCGGCAGACAAATCGGACATTGACACTTTTTGGGGACCAGCGACACTAATACAGTGATCAGTGCTAAAAATATGCACTGTCACTGTACTAATGACGCTGGCTGGGAAGGGGTTATTATTATTATTATACAGGATTTATATAGCGCCAACAGTTTACGCAGCGCTTTACAATAGGGGTTAACATTGGGGTCGATCAAAGGATTAACTGTGTGCCCAGCTGGTGTTTCAGTGTAGTGGGGGAGGGGCTTTTACTAGTGGAAGGCATGGATCCGTGTTCCTGCTTTACAGGAACACAGGATCCATGTCTTCTGTACTGACAGAACAGGAATCTGTCTTGTTTACACAGGTAGATCACCATTCTTCCTCTGTACCGAAGCATTGGCGGGTGCTCATCGATCAACTGGAGCAGGCCAACAGCGGCGCAGGCGAGCCAGAAGTGCAGGATCACTTACTTGCGCCGTATAAGCAAGCGGTTAAAGCGGTTGTATACCGCCGGACAATTTTTTTTTTTTCCCCCTGCAAGGTAAAGTCATAATGTGCTAGTATGCATAGCATACTAGCACATTATGTGAAACTTACCTTAAAACAAAGCTGTTCCAGCACCTGTACATGATTTCGCGCACAAGGTCTGGGGTGCGCGCGGTGCTGGCGACCTGCTTCTGCTATGATTGGACAAAGCAGAAGCCAATGAGCGGGTCCGCTGTTCTGTGAGGAAGGAAAATGGAGATCTTGTGCAGAAACACGGATCTTTGTTCTCCTCCAGTCACAGCATTCCCCCCACAATTAAACCCCCCCCCCCCCCCCGGGAACACACTTAACCCTTTGATCGCCCCTGGTGTTAACCCCTTTCCTGCCAGTGTCATTTACAACAGTGACATGCATTTTTTTCCCGCTGTGATCACTGTATTGGTGTCACTGGTCCCCAAAAAGTGTCACTTAGACCCCTTTCACACTGGGGCGGTTTGCAGGCGTTATTGCGCTAAAAATACTGCCTGCAAACCGCCCCAAAACAGCCTCCGCTGTTTGTTCAGTGTGAAAGCCCGAGGGCTTTCACACTGAAGCGGTGCGCTGGCAGGAGAAGAAAAAATCTCCTGCAAGCCGCATCTTTGGAGTGGTTAAGGAGCGGTGTATTCACCGCTCCTAATCCGCTCCTGCCCATTGAAATCAATGGGACAGCGTGGCTATAGCCGCGCTATACGAGTGGTTTTAACCCTTTTTCGGCCGCCAGCGGGGGGTTAAAACCGTACCGCTAGCGGCCGAATACCGCGTTAAAACAGCGCTAAAAATAGCACTGTTTTACCGCCGACGCCTCCTACCGCCCCAGTGTGAAAGCAGCCTTAGTGTCAGATTTGCCTGCCGCAAAATCGCTGATCTCCGCCATTCTTAGTAAAAACAATGAAAAAAATTAAAATTAAAAAATTAAGGCCATAAAAATATCCCATAGTTTGTAGTGATAACTTTTGCGCAAACTAATCAATATACGCTTATTTGTCTTTTTTTTTTAACCAAAAACATGTAGCAAAATGCAGATTGGCCTAAATTGATGAACAAATTTGATTTTTTAATTCTTTTTTTATTGGATGTGTTTTATAGCAGAAAGTAAAAAATATTGTTTTTTTTTTTTTTCCCCAAAATTGACGGTCTTTTTTTGTTTCTAGCGCAAAAAATTAAAACCACAGAGGTGATCAAATACCACCAAAAAAAAGCTCTATTAGTGGGGGGAAAAAAGGACATCAATTTTATTTGGGTGCAACGTCGCAGTTAAAGCAACGCAGGGCCATATCGCAAAAAAAAAAAAAAAAAAGGCCTAGTCAGGAAGGGGGTAAAATCTTCTGGGGGCTGAAGTAGTTAAGGTTTGACAAAAAAAAAAAAATCTGGAAGCCGATTGGTTTCTTTGCACTCTCCAGTTTTTCTAAAATCAACCCCCCATTGTGTCACCAATCAGATACAACCATTTATGGCTGATTGGAAGCATGGAACTGTGAGGGCCACATGAGGGCCGGATCGGGCCCACGGGCCTTGTGTTTGACTCATGTGCTCTAGAGAGATACGCTTTGTTCATTTTTCACTTACAATCACTTTAATGGTTCGCCTGGAATTTAGCTGTAACCCCCCCTCCATCATACAGAACTTGGCAAAAGCTTTCTACATAGTTTCAGCAAAAGATCCATCATCATTTAAAGTGATATTACAATACAGAGGAAGACTCTGGTGGTGGATTTAGTTTCTTCTTTAGAATAAAACAATTCTTAAAAAAAATAATAAAATAAATAAAAATAACAAAAAAAAAAGGTTTATAAAAAAGAAAATTAAACGTATCAGGCGTGTTAATGAACTAACATTCAACAGATCAGCTTATCGCTCTGTATTCTGGCCACAATAAATCTGATAGAAAAAAAAAAAAGAACAGGTAACATTAAAGGCCAACCCTCCCCAAAAAAACTGTTTACATGGTTTCCGCAAAAATGAATGACATGCCGCTCTTTAAAATATCACGAGGACGATGCGCAGGCGTGGTTCACCGCAGTCAAGAAGCTGGTCCAGATCAGTGACGTTGGAGCGCGCCTGGAGACAAGGAAAGACTGGAGGGGATCAGCAAGGAAAGACTGGAGGGGATCAGCAGCACAGAGATGCAATAAAGAAATTAGGGGGGAAAAAAAAGGCAAAAAAGGTATTTTATGAAAAAAAAAGAAAAAAAAAAAAAAAAAAAGAAAAAAGGCAACTGTTTATGATACACAGTATTTTTGCAAACGAAATTTGAGGCTCCATTCACACCTGAGCGTTTCGAATTACGATTGGAATCGACCGTAATTCTGCCCGCGATTTGCATTTGCGACAAATCTTGGGACGCTTGTGCGATGCCATTACTTCCTAATGGCACCCCAATCGCGGTTCGATTTTAGCTTGATGGTAGCATGGTAAAACACACTGCAATCGCACAGCGCAACGCTTCTTTTGAGCGACAGCATCGCGCGTTGCAGCGATTGCAGTGCAATTTGTCGGACGGTAAAAATTTGCGCCGTGATCGGGGTGCCATTAAGAAGTAATGGCATTGATACAAGCGTCCCGCAATTTAGAATCGCGACGATTCCGGACGCGATTCGCATTTGCGGCAAATCTTGGGACGCATGTGCGATGCCGTCACTTCTTAATGGCACCCCAATCGCGGCGCAATTTTGGCTTTGATTTGTCGCGCAATAAAACACACTGCAATCGCGGAAAATCGCAACGCACATCGTTTCTTTTGAGCGACAGCATCCCGCGTTGCCGCAATTGCAACGCAATTTATCGGGCGGAAAACTTTGCGCCGCGATTCGCATTTGCAGCAAACCTCGGGATGCTTGTGCGATGCCATCACTTCTTAATGGCACCACAATCGTGGCGCAATTTTGGCTTTGATTGTCGCGGAATAAAACGCACTGCAATCGCGGAAAATCGCAACGCACATCGTTTCTTTTGAGCGACAGCATCGTGCATTGCTGTGATTGCAGCGCAATTTGTCGGGCAATTGGGGTGCCATTAAGAAGTAATGGCATTGTACAAGCGTTCTGCAATTTAGAATCACGGGCAGAGTCGCAACGATTCCGCCCGCGATTCTCATTTGTGGCAAACCTCGGGACACTTGTGTGATGCTATTACTTCTTAATGGCACCCCAATCACGGCGCAATTTTGGCTCGATTGTGGCGCGATAAAACGCACTGCAATCACGGCAAATCGCGACGCTTCTTTTGAGCGACAGCATCGCGTGTTGCCGCGATTGCAGCGCAATTCAGCGGGCAGCAAAATTTGCACTGCGATTGGGGTGCCATTAAGAAGTAACGGCATTGCGCAAGCGTCCCGCGATTTAGAATCGCGGGCAGAATCGCAACGGTTCCGTCCGCAAGTCGGATGCCTCAGGTGTGAACAGAGCCTAATGCCCCGTACACACGGCCAGATTTTGTGACGGAAAATGTTCGATGAGAGCCTTTTGTCAGAAATTCCGGGCGTGTGTAGGCTCCATCGGACAGTTTCCATCGGAATTTCCGTCGCACAAAATTTGAGATCTGGTTCTTAAACTTTCTGACAACAAAATCCGTTTGCGTAAATTCCGATCGTGTGTACACAATTCCGGCGCACAAAGTGCCACGCATGCTCGGTATCAAGCAGAAGAGCAGCACTGGCTATTGAACTTCATTTTTCTCGGCTCGTCGTACGTGTTGTACGTCACCGCGTTCTTGGCCATCGGAATTTCCGACAAGATTTGTGTGACCGTGTGTATGCAAGACAAGTTTGAGCCAACATGCGTCGGAGTAAAAAAACATGGATTTTGTTGTCGGAATGTCCGATCAATGTTCGATCGTGTGTATCAGGCATTAGGGTTTACAGTAACCGTTTACATCTAACCGTCTAACAGTAACAACCAATAGCTGCTGTGTAATGTAATTCATACCGTTTTCTTCAGATTGCCCCCATAGACCGGGTTCAACAGATTACCAACTACCGACAGTCCCAAGGCTTCTATTGCACATAAATCTTTCTGGAAATTTCCACAGGATCAAGATAATATCAAAATGATAAACATAACCGAGTAATACACAGTAGTATATAACCTTTTCTTTAAATAAAAAAAAAAAAATTAATAAAACATTAAAGCTGAACTTTGGGATAAGCGAATACACGTGTATGTCTTCCAGATCTGAGAAATAATCCAGTTTTACCTCTGTGCAGGAGTGTACTAAAGACCGGTCACTGCTGCTCTCTCTCCTTCTGCAAGGTAACTGGTCTTGTCTCCGCCCCTTCCTGTAGTGGGTGGGGCCTGCTGGGTCCCTCCCACAGCTGTGCTCTCTGCGCAGGCTATGTAGAGGACAGGGATGACATCACTGTTACTCTGGTGTCTACTGAGAAATGCATTTTAAAAAATGGTTTTGTGACCAGTATTCAGATCTGAGTCCAAGGAGGGGGTGAAATGCGTTAGTAAAGGATTCTGGGTCCTTCCCACAGCCCTGCTCTCTGCACAGGCTATGTAGAGCAATGTTTCTCAACTCCAGTCCTCGGGTACCCCCCCAACAGGTCATGTAGAGGACAGTTATGACATCACTGCTTCTCTGGTGGCTATTGAGGAATATATTAAGATGGTTTTGTGATTTTCAGGACGGGGTGAAACGCGTTACAGGAAGGATCTTGTGTCCCTCCCACAGCTTTTCTCTCTGCACAGGCTACGTAGAGCAATTTTTCTCAACTCCAGTCCCCAGGTACCCCCAACAGGTCATGTTTTCAGGATTTCCCTCAGGTGAAACGGCTGTGGAAATTACTAAGGCAGTGAAACTGATCAAATCACCTGTGCAACATAATGGAGAGCCTGAAAACATGACCTGTTGGAGGTACTTGAGGACTGGAGTTGAGAAACATTAATGTAGATCAGTGGTTCTCAACCCTGTCCTCAAGTACCCCCAAACAGGAGCCAGGGATCCTGCTCCATAAAGCCCGGCCGCTCGATCCCTGGCTCCACGCTCGCCTCTCTCCCTCTCAGCACTAACCAGGCCGGACCTTCATACCCAGAGCCACACTGACACTGCACCCGGGGTTAGGCACCGACCCTCAGCCGCCCACAGCAGCATTTTAGAGGCCTTTCTCCTTGCACCTCCCGGTTCAAGGCCATACTAACACACACAAGGACCCCCTATACACTGGGTCCCATCAGACCTCGGTCCAGGCTCTGGGACCCCCGGGTTCCTGCTATACCCTATAGATGGCTTAGCCTGCTGGACAGGACCCCTCAGTCCAGCACGTGGACACCCTCTCTGGGTTTGGAGTCTCACCGTAGGACCCACCTACACACCAGGTGGTCCTGTTTGGGTCCGACACTTAGGGCATACCCAGTCCGAACCAGGAGCAAGTACGGAATCAGTGTTCTAATGTCCTTCAAGCTGTTTTTAATTGGATTAGTATTTCATGATATCCCACAGCAATACTATATGACATACCTTTGTTGTGCTGTTTCCAATCAGATATCCCTGAAGAAGAGTATAAACTTTAAACGCGTCGGGTATTCCCCGTATGTGTGTTCCATATGTTACGGAGTCTAATGATTGTGAAAACCATACATTGTATTGCCTGATTGTTTGTTGTATTACGCATCCTGTATTTTTCTGTGTATTCTTACCTGTGTGCATTGTAGAATTGTTATATCTACACTCCTTTTCTAATAAATACACTCGTAAATACTTCAGAGTAGCCTTTTCCCTCCAAAGTTCCATAAGAGGAACACATTTCCAAACTTAAAAACAAAAAAAAAAAGTGTTGAAACTATTTGTGACCAGTATTCAGAGTCCCAGGATGAAATGCATTAGTGGAAGGATCTTGAGTCCCTCCCACAGCATTGCTCTCTGCACAGGCTATGTAGAGGAACAGCGATGGCGTCACTGCTACTCTGGTGGCTATTGAGGAATATATTTAAATAAATAGTTTTGTGACCAGAATACAGCTCTGAGTCCTAGGAGGGAGTGAAACGCGTCAGTCAAGGATCTGGAGCCACTCCCACAGCTTTGCTCTCTGCACAGGCTATGTAGAGGACAGCGATGGCGTCACTGCTAGTCTGGTGGCTATTGAGGAATATATTTCAATATATGGTTTTGTGGCCAGAATACAGCTCTGAGTCCCAGGAGGGGGTGAAACGCGTTAGTGGCAGGATCTGGAGCCCCTCCCACAGCTCTGCTTAGGCTATGTAGAGGACATCGATGGCGTCACTGCTACTTTGGTGGCCATTGAGGAACAAATTTCCAAACTTAAAAATAAAACAAAACAAAAAAGTGTTGAAACTATTTGTGACCAGTATTCAGAGTCCCAGGAGGGGGCGAAACGCGTCAGTGGAAGGATCTGGAGCCCCTCCCACAGCTCTGCTCTCTGCACAGGCTATGTAGAGGAACAGCGATGGCGTCACTGCTACTCTGGTGGCTATTGAGGAATATATTTAAATAAATGGTTTTGTGACCAGAATACAGCTCTGAGTCCCAGGAGGGGGTGAAACGCGTTAGTGGAAGGATCTGGAGCCCCTCCCACAGCTCTGCTCTCTGCACAGGCTATGTAGAGGACAGGGATAGCGTCACTGCTACTCTGGTGGCTATTGAGGAATATATTTAAATAAATGGTTTTGTGACCAGAATACAGCTCTGAGTCCCAGGAGGGGGTGAAATGCGTCAGTGGAAGGATCTGAGCTCCTCCCACAGCTCTGCTCTCTGCAGAGGCTATGTAGAGGAACAGCGATGGCGTCACTGCTACTCTGGTGGCTTTTGAGGAATATATTTAAATAAATGGTTTTGTGACCAGAATACAGCTCTGAGTCCCAGGAGGGGGTGAAACGCGTTAGAGAAGGATCTGGAGCCCCTCCCACAGCTTTGCTCTCTGCAGAGGCTATGTAGAGGAACAGCGATGGCGTCACTGCTACTCTGGTGGCTTTTGAGGAATATATTTAAATAAATGGTTTTGTGACTAGAATACAGCTCTGAGTCCCAGGAGGGGGTGAAACGCGTCAGCGGAAGGATCTGGAGCCCCTCCCACAGCTCTCAGGCTATGCACAGAGATGATGTCACCGCTGCTTTTCAAAAGGTAAAGCCTACGTTTGCAAAGGCATTTGCAGCACACAAAGTGGATTTAGCTCCTTTGTTGCTATTGAGAAAATATACGTAAAATGAAAGATTGAAAGCCCCGGAGTTCAGCTTTAAAGTTGAAAAAAAAAAAAAAAAAAGGCAAAAACAACTGAAATGAATCCAGGACAAACTATACAATTTGACATAAAATAGAAACATAAAATGCAAAGGCTTTTCTTTTTGCCAGAATCAGATTTGTGAAGGCAAATTGGGCAATCCTGGCAATTCCAAAAGGCAAATAACCGCATTACACAGTAACTCCTCCCCCTCAGCTCGGTGACACGAGAGCGCAACTTCAATGGGGGAAAACCGTTACCGAGATTTCTTCGGATGTGAAGAAGTCAAACAGATGTTCTCCAGATACTATAAAGCTCGTCGACGTGACCGCCTACATAAATAATGTCCTAAAAACCGTCTCTGAAGTCATTGAGATGCACTTGGAAGGAAAATGAACCGTGAAGATCGATACCCGCGCAGATGGATGAAGCTCCTCCAATGGGTGCGCTGCGATGATGTCATCAGAGAGGTGGGGGGGGGGGGGGGGCATACCGCCGTTCTCCCCCATCACAAGCTGCCGATGTTGGGGAAACTCTTTAGCTTCTCGGGAAAGTCGTCTTTGTACAGGACGGGGTCTGCCCGGTGCTCCACCACCTTCAGGGGCATGGTGCCAAAGACGCTGGCGAATTTATTAATGCATTCTGACCTGGAGGGGGGAGGGGAGGGGAGGAAGAAGAGAGCGAAGACAACGTGATTTATGATGCTGGAGAGAGGAACTGCTAATAAACATTTATAGATATTTCAGCAATCTACCAAACTGCAGACTTCTACTTTCAGTGCTTTGATATCTATACAGCTATGATTTGTTTTTTGTTTTTTATAGATAACTTTACTGTTGCTCATCAAAAGCGTATAAACCTTTATTGTGAAACAAGAACATACAATAAATGAATACAGGCCGGGAACGCAAAGCTACAGTGCCTTGAAAAAGTATTCACACCCCCTGGAAATGTTCCACATTTTGTCATGTTACAACCAAAAAACTTTATTGTATTTTATTGGGATTTTATGTGATAGACCAACACAAAGTGACACATAATTGTGAAGTGGAAGGAAAATGATAAATGGTTTCCAAAATATTTTACAAATAAATATGTGAAAAGTGTGGGGGGCATTTGTATGGCGCCCCCCTGAGTCAATACTTTGTAGAACCGCCTTTGTCTGCAATTACAGCTGCAAGTCTTTTTGGGGATGTCTCTACCAGCTTTGCACATCTAGAGAGGGACATTTCTGCCCATTCTTCTTTGCAAAATTTCTCAAGCTCTGTCAGATTGGATGGAGAGCGTCTGTGAACAACAACTTTCATGTCTTGCCACAGATTCTCAATTGGATTTAGGTCTGGACTTTGACTGGGTCATTCTAAGACATGAATACGCTTTAAACTAAACCATTCCATTGTAGCTCTGGCTTTATGTTTAGGGTCGTTGTCCTGCTGGAAGGTGAACCTCCGCCCCAGTCTCAAATCTTTTCCAGAGTCTAACAGGTTTTCTTCTAAGATTGTCCTGTATTTGGCTCCATCCATCTTCCCATCAACTCTGACCAGCTTCCCTGTCCCTGCTGAAGAAAAGCATCGCCACAACATGATGCTGCCACCACCATGTTTCACAGTGGGGATGGTGTGTTCAGGGTGATGTGCAGTGTTAGTTTTCCGCCACACATAGCGTTTTGCTTTTAGGCCAAAAAGTTAAATTTTGGTCTCATCTGACCAGATCACCTTCTTCCACATGTTTGCTGTGTCCTCCACATGGCTTCTCACAAACTGCAAACAGGACTTCTTATGTCTTTCTTCTTGTCACTCTTCCATAAAGGTCAGATTTGTGGAGAACACGACTAATAGTTGTCCTGTGGACAGATTCTCCCACCTGAGCTGTGGATCTCTGCAGCTCCTCCAGAGTTACCATGGGCCTCTTGGCTGCTTCTCTGATGAATGTTCTCCTTGCCCGGCCTGTCAGTTTAGGTGGACGGCCATGTCTTGGTAGGTTTGCAGTTGTACCATACTCTTTCCATTTTCGGATGATGGATTGAACAGAGCTCCGTGAGATGTTCAAAGCTTGGGATATTTTTTTATAACCTAACCCTGCTTTATATTCTCCACAACTTTATCCCTGACCTGTCTGGTGTGTTCCTTGGCCTTCATGATACGGTTTGTTCACTAAGGTTCTCTAACAAACCTCTGAGGGCTTCACAAAACAGCTTTATTTATACGGAAATGAAACTAAACACAGATTTACTAATTAGGTGACTTCTGAAGGCAATTGGTTCCACTAGATTTTAGTTAGGGGTATCAGAGAAAAGGGAGCTGAATACAAATGCACACCACACTTTTCACATATTTGTAAAACATTTTGAAAATCATTTATCATTTTCCTTCCACTTGTGCCACTTTGTGTTGGTCTATCACATAACATCTAAAGAAAATACATTTACATTTTTGGTTGTAACATGACAAAATGTGGAAAAAGGGGTATGAATACTTTTTCAAGGCACTGTAAAATTAAACTAAAAAGTAGATTTGCAGGGGTCAGGCTCAGGACCGGGATGACAGCCCCAGCGACCTCTTTAAATGCAACTTCTCCTAACTCCTAGCAATGTTCTGGAGCCCCTCACCACCCCCAGAGGGTAAAATCAACTTTATATGTTCGGCACAAGCACTTGCAGCTACCTGTACAACGAAGCCCAATAGGGGTGAAACGCCCCACTCGCTTAAAGTGATTGTAAAGTCTCAAGGTTTTTCATATTAATGCATTAAGGTGAAAAACCTTTTGTGCTGCAGCTGCCCCAGACCCCCCCCCCCTTTTCTTACCTGAGCCCGATCTGATCCAGCGATGTGCACGAGTGTAGCGGCTCTAGCCGCTGTCTCTCTCCTCACTGGACAGATCTGATTGCAGCAGGAGACATTGACTCCCGCTGCTGTCAAATCCAGTGACACGGGAGCTGGGGGCGGAGCCGAGTCCCACTGTCTGCGTCAATAGAGTAGCAGGACTCGGGAGGGAAAGCGGTTTTCCATGGGGGGCACCTGATGAAGAGGAGGGGCCTGCATCGCCTTCAGCCTTTAGAACCACTTTAACGTGACCAACCGCTGCAGTTATACTGCGGCAGGTTGGCTCCCCTGCGCGAGCCGTCGTAGCTATACGTCGGCTCGCGGGGTAGGGATAACAGGCACGCGCTCGCTGCACAGCGGGGGGTGCCAATGCTTGTGGCTGACGGTCACAATGACCGCTGGCCACGAGCGATCGTGAGCAGGAGACACAGAACAGGGACGAGTGTATGTAAACACACACTTCCCTGTTCTGTTAGGAGTGACAGATCGTGTGTTCCTATTAGCTAGGAGCCACGATCCGTCACTTCCCCTAGTCAGTCCCCTCCCCCTTCAGTTAGAATCACCTCCCAGGGAACACAGTTAACCCCTTGATTGCCCCCCTAGTGTTAACCCCTTCATTGCCAGTAACATTTTTGCAGAAATCAGTGCATTTTTATAGCACTGATCGCTGTATTAATGCCAATGGTCCCAGAAATGTGTAAAAATTGTCTGATGTGTCCACCATAATGTCGCAGTCACGATAAAAATCGCAGATCGCCGTCATTACTAGTAAAAAAAAAAAAAAAGAAAATAATAAAAATGCTATAAAAACTATCCCCTATTTTGTAGAAGCTATAACTTTTGCGCAAACCAATCAATATACCCTTATTGCGATTTTTTTTTACCAAAAATATGTAGAAGAATACATATCGGCCTAAACTGAGAAAAAAATGTGCTTTTTTTAAAAAAAAATGGGGATATTTATTATAGCAAAAAAACAAAATAATGCGTTTCTTTTTCAAAACTGTCGCTCTTTGTTTGTTTATAGCGCAAAAAAATAAAAACTGCAAAGGCGATCAAATACCACCAAAAGAAAGCTCTATTGTGGGGAAAAAAAAGGACGTCAATTTTGTTTGGGTACAACGTCGCACGACCGCGCAATTGTCAGTTAAAGCGACGCAGCGCCGAATCGCAAAAAGTGCTCTGGTCAGGAAGGGGGTAAAATCTTCCGGGGCTGAAGCGGTTAAACAGCTGCTGTGCGCGACTATTCTGTCAGAGAGACGCAACAGATTCAAATACATTATTCCAACATGAATCTGTCTCAAGCTCTGACATTTATTACGCTAAGAGACAGATAATCTGTCTTTATGACAGATAGCTCTTTATGAATTTTTTTTCAAAAAACTAATTTTATAGATTTTTTTAAAAGATTTAAAGATTTTAAAGATTAACTTTAAAGATTTTTTTAAATTAATTTGTATGAATTCTTTATTTTTATGAATTGCTCTATGTGTTTTTTAGTGCAGGTTTTTAGTTCTTGCTATGGGCAAAGCAGAAGCAAACAGCACAAGACCTCCTGCTCTCTAGCTCCCTCGTCACCTCCTCCCATGCTCGCCTCCAGGACTTTTTCAGAGCCTCTCCAATCCTATGGAACTCATTACCCCAATCTGTCCGATTATCTCCTACTCTATTAGCTTTTAGACGATCCCTGAAAACCCTCCTCTTCAGAGAAGTCTATCCTACCCACACCTAACAACTGTATGTCTGTTTTCTCCATCAGCTCACCCCCCACAGTTATTACCTTTTGTTTAACTTGACTCTCCTTTCTAGATTGTAAGCTCCTCTGATCCCTCCTGTATTAAATTGTATTGTAACTGTACTGTCTGCCCTCATGTTGTAAAGCGCTGGCCAAACTGTTGTATAAATCTGTATAATAATAATGCTAAGTGCACAGAGCAGTGACCCATCACAATCAATCAGATTCCACTTTTAAGAAGCCAGACTAGTACAAGATGGATGCTGTCTGGCTTCCCATATCAATCAGATTCTCCCTATCTTCCCAATGCAGTATAGGAGACACATCCATAGTGGAGATCTAGGGAAAAGCATAGGCGTCAGCTTGCTAGGTGGAGAAGGGGTTAATCCGACAGGCAACAAGAGACCTGCACAGGGGATACGTCCAGCCCTATTCCCTCCTGTGGGTCTTCCAATCCCCCCCTCACATTCCTGCCATTCCTGCAGCCGATTGCCTGACAGGAGAGCAATCAGCCCTCAGCCCCAGCTACAGATAAGGCCTGAATAGTGAAGTTCCGACATATGGACAGAGATGACGGCTTACATAACTCAGAGAACCTGTTAACCACTTCACAGCTGGGCCCTTCTATAGACTCAGCAGGTCAACCATCTTTCTCTGGAAGGTTTGCCCTAATGAACACTAATAGTAGGTCTCCGGTGCTCCTCTTTTGGCCTACAGACCTCGCCACATAATATTTAAGAACGAGAATTTTTTTTTTTTTGTATGGTGGGGAGAACAACAGAGCTGATCATGGGCATTGTATATATTATGTGTTGGAGACTTCGCTGGATTGACTGAATTAGTCGCTGGCCCTGGGAGGGTGTGTGGTTGGGTATGTGGGCGGATTGAAAGAATTCCTTCTGGTAGGAATGCGCCCAATGGTGGGGCATGCTCGTAGACCCTCTTGGGTCATGGGCTGCTGCCTTTTGGCTTAAAGGGGTTGTAAACCCTCAAACATACAAACAAATCTGATATACAAAGTGTCCAGTGGATGTACAAAACTCTATGAATGGGTAACCAAACACCGGTGAGCCCTGGAAAATGTGAAAATCTAAACAGTGCAAACAGGTGTGTAGGTTAAAGTCCAACAAAAGGCTGATCTTCTAGTGAAGAGTGGTGAAGAATCAAACACCGTCTGATATGGAGGACATCAAAGATATTGCATCAAAAACAATGGAGAAGTGCGTGTGCCCAGAGAATCCAGAGAAGAGACGGAAAACCTCCAAATGGACCTCCAATCTTTGGGGCATCGAACTGGATAGGTTCAACAGGACTCTGGAGCCACTCTCAGCAAAGTAGTATGTGGAGAAAACGACTTTGCTGAGAGTGGCTCCGGGGTCCTGTTGATCCTACCATCCAGATCCAGTTTGATGCACCGAAGATTGGAGGTCCATTTGGAGGTTTTCCGTCTCTTCTCTGGATTCCACCCCGGAGTTCCTGGACCCTGCTGAGCTCCACACTTTGGCCATTTGTTGGCGCCATGCCTGTAAGACTCCATGTCGCTGACATTGGAGTCCACCAGTTCCGGTAAGGGCACACGCACTTCTCCATTGTTGATGACGCAATATCTTTGATGTCCTCCATATCAGACAGTGTTTGATTCTTCACCACTCTTCACTAGAAGATCAGCCTTTGTTGGACTTTAACCTATACACCTGTTTGCACTGTTTAGATTTTCACATTTTCCAGGGCTCACCGGTGTTTGGGTACCCATTCATAGAGCTTTGTACGTCCACTGGACACTTTGTATATCTGATTTGTTTTATTATTTTTATCCACCATTCTTTTCACTAATGCATTTGTGTTCATTGGTTAGCGCTGCTGTATTTACTACCTAGATTCTATTTATGTTTGTCACATTTTTATGAAGCTGCTTGATACTTCAATTATTTTGGTTTAGCACAGTAATATCCACACTTCACTATGCATTAGGGTGAAAAACCTCCTGTGATGCAGCTGCCCCCCCCCAGAGCCCCTCTTCTACTCACCTGAACTCTGTGTTTCCTGTGGCGGGGAAGAGCACACCAGCTCCAGCCGCTGTCTCGGGTCCTGATTGGATAGATTTATAGCAGCGCAGCTATTAGCTCCCACTGCTGTCAATCAAATCCAATGACGCGGGAGCCGGGGGGCGGGGCCAAGTCCTGCTGTCTGTGTCAATGGATGCAGCAGCAGAACATGGGAGCGAGCGTCTCTTGGTGTACAGACACCGAGGGTCTAATCCAGCCCCTTTTTACCAGAGGAACCTCTGAAATAATTTTCAGGTCTCAGGGAACTCTGGCCAAAAAACAATTAATTGGGGGGTCAATGGCTAAAATTCCCCTTGCATTGCTTGTCAATACAAAGCATGCAACCATTACAGCGATCGTCAGAATGCCACCCTTACAGACAGCTTAAAATTAAATTGTTGTCATTGGTTTTCCTAAAGTGGCACTGGTCCTGGAACTATGCAAGCACCATCAAGATGGATGATCAATTACCATAAGCTCAAGGAACCCCTAGCAATCTTTGATTTAAAGTCCTGTCATAATGGATATTTTATTAGACCGGTCGTTCTCAGTGTTCTTGCATTGGCTGTAAAAACTCAAAAGGACCGACAGGTTGACAAGATCTGCCACTTGACGAAACCTGCATAAAGCATTGGGTGAAAGAAAATCAGGATGCAGGTCAAGGACGTTTTTAATGCCTTCTCAGCCTAAGAAGACCTGGACTGTGTTCAAATACTGACTTTGCTTCAAGCCCCAGTTCTGAGCCCCCCCCCCCCCCCCTCCGTTTAGCATTGTATTAATATATGAAGTGGGAAGCTATATATGCTCATTACATATGCAGGTATGCAATATGCTCCTCCTGGTCCGAACCGTCCCCCCCCCCCCCCTGCAGCAATGGGGGCACTCATGAGCCAGCTTTGTGTGTCCACAGACACATAGAGAGGGGCACGGACACCCCCCGCCACCCTCCCCGCAGCTTCTAAAGCCAATGAGGAGGGAGAGTCCTCTGCTCTTGTGCGCGGCGCTGGATCGTGATCAAACTCAGGGGGGCTGCATGCAGAAGTTTTTTTTTTTTTACCTTAATGCAAAGAATGCATTAAGGCAAAAAGCTTCAGCCTTTAGAACCACTTTATAGGCGGCTTACCTTTCCACCATGTGCGTCTGGTCCAGGGAAAGGCCATCGATCGCAGTGCATTCTGGACATTTAAACTTCTTCCTTGGCGTGACCTGTGGGAATGGAGAAGGAAAAAAAAAAATATATTGTTGAGGGTGACAACCGACAGATGAAATATTGTTTACCCAGCACAGGACATTTCTCTGTTATGATATGCAGCTTGTCATCCTCTGGCTAGAGGCTACACGGCTCGAGTAGCTCACGGCTAAGCCTGAAATCCAAGGAAAACAGACTGCAGGATTTGCATGCTCTCCTCCTCTCCCATTTCTATGCGAGGTGAAAAAAAAAACTGGCGATGACAAGCCCTTTAATTCCCTTTTAATGACTTCTCACACCGCTAAGGTCCCTGTGTAAACATCATATGGTGTGGTGGAGTTTTCAAGCTGCTTTGCGGCTCCTCTGTACCCTTCACCCACCACAGCAGATGACCATGTGGTGCCTCAGCACAGGAGTAATCCCTGCCAGAAAAGATATAGGGGGCCAACCATTTGGTCCTTAAACCGTCCACGGAGATGGCAGGGGTCCCGGAGCCACCAACCTACAGCGGCGATCACAGGCTGAGAGGTGTCACCGCGGCATTTGATAGGGGGCTGTATGTGACAGCACAGGAAATGAATGCGCGAAGGGCCAGCGATCAAAGCAAAGGCGCTACGGCCAAGATACCCCGGTAATGCGGGGGGATTGGGGAAGTTGATTGCGAGATCACTTTTAAATTAACATTCGCGAGGAGTGAAATTTGTAATTAACATTCCTTGAGTCAGCTGTCCCGGGGCCGGACAGATGGTCATCTATATAGGGCTTCCAGTGATTCCTCTTCCAAAATCTAACAACGGTTGGTTTTGGCGACTGTGGAAACACAGCGATTGGATACACAAGGCGGTGCCCACATAGACAAGTGTCAACAAATTTGAATTATCAAAGGTCAGACCTTAAAAGGTTAAAGGACACCCACTTTTCCCTATGGAGCAGGCTTTACGTTTTATTTACATTTGCTGTGTATGTAGCTTTTTCAGAGATTTCTTCAGTCCAGCTGTAACGTCCTTGGATCCTCTACTGTCTTCGGAGGCAATTTTTTGTAATAAATGATGTTGAGAACAGCAAAACATATAGATGTGGGTACTGCTCTCTATATACCTGTGAGCCCAGGCTGGCTTGATGACACACCCCCAGGAGGTGTGCCCTTGACGCCCTGGGCACAAAGAAAGTGGGTTGAATGTTCAACCAAGAAGAGGAGCAGTAACTGGCACCACCCTGATGTTATAAGAGGGCAAGCAATGCTTCTACAAACAATACCCCATAATGTCAACGTGAAAGAAGTTTGTTTGAAATCTTTGCACCGACTCTCCCCACCCAACCTGATGGAGCTCGAGAGGTCCTGCAAAGAAGAATGGGGGAAACTGACCAAAAATAGGTGTGCCAAGCTTGTAGCATCATACTCAAAATATTTGTGGCTATAAATAAAAAAACAAAAAAAATCCAATGTACAGAAGTATTACCATCCTTTGCCATGACACTCAAAATTGAGCTCAGGTACATTCTGTTTCCTTGAGATGTTTCTACAACTTGATTGGAGTCCACCTGTGGGGTAAATTCAGTTGATTGGACATGATTTGGAAAGGCACACCCCTGTCTATATAAGGTCTCACAGTTAACAGTGCATGTCAGAGCACAAACCAAGCCATGAAGTCCAAGGAATTGTCTGTAGACCTCCAAGACAGGATTGTATGGAGGCACAGATCTGGGGAAGGGTACAGAAAAATTTCTGCAGCATTGAAGGTCCCAATGAGCACAGTGGCCTCCATCATCCATAAATGGAAGAAGTTTGGAACCACCAGGAATCTTCCTAGAGCAGGCCGCCCAGCCAAACTGGGCGATCGGGGAGAAGGGCCTTAGTCAGGGAGGTGACCAAGAACCCGATTGCTACTCTGACAGAGCTCCAGCATTTCTCTGTGGGGAGAGGAGAAGCTTCCAGAAGAACAACCATCTCTGCAGCACTCCACCCATCAGGCCTGTATGGTAGAGTGGCCAGACGGAAGCCACTCCTCAGTAAAAGGCACATGACAGCCCACCTGGAGTTTGCCAAATGGCACCTGAAGGACTCTCGGACCATGAGAAACAAAATTCTCTGGTCTGATGAAACAAAGATTGAACTCTTTGGCCTGAATGGCAAGTGTCATGTCTGGAGGAAACCAGGCACCGCTCATCACCTGGCCAATATCATCCCTACAGTGAAGCATGGTGGTGGCAACATCATGTTGTGGGAATGTTTTTCAGTGGCAGGAACTGGGAGACTAGTCAGGATTGAGGGAAAGATGAATGCAGCAATGTACAGAGACATCCTTGATGAAAACCTGCTCCAGAGTGCTCTGGACCTCAGACTGGGGCGAAGGTTCATCTTCCAACAGGACAACGACCCTAAGCACACAGCCAAGATAACAAAGGAGTGGCTACAGGACAACTCTGTGAATGTCCTTGATAGGCCCAGCCAGAGCCCAGACTTGAACCTGATTAAACATCTCTGGAGAGATCTGAAAATGGCTGCTCACCGACTCTCCTCATCCAACCTGATGGAGCTTGAGAGGTCCAGCAAAGAAGAATGGGGGAAACTGTCCAAAAATAGGAGTGCCAAGTTTGTAGCATCATACTCAAAAAGACTTGTGGCTGTAACTGGTGGGAAAGGAGCTTCAACAAAGTATTGAGCAAAGGCTGTGAATACTTCTGTACATGGGATTTTTTTAGTCTTTTATTTTTAATAAATTTATAAAGATTTCAAACAAACATCTTTCACATTGTCATATTGTTTGTAGAATTTTGAGGAAAATAATGAATTTAATCCATTTTGGAATAAGGATGTAACAACAAAATGTGGAAAAAGTGAAGCACTGTGAATACTTCCCGGATGCACTGTATAACTGGGGAACCTAGCATTCCAACTAGTATAAAGGTATGCAAAAAAGACAGGCAGGAAGTGAGCACAAACTATGCTTAATAAGTCCAGTTGATTTTAATTTTCTCAAATGAAAGCGAGAGAAGTACCAACGCGTTTCGGGGGCCCCCCTTCAGTTGCAGAATAAAAGACTAGGCACCATACTGGAGGAAACAGTTAAAAAGAATCCAGTGGGGGCCAGGGTCCTGGGGTCAATCCTACTAGGGAACATCTATGTCCTCCCTGAGTATGCGTTTTTCCTCCCATAATTCAAAAACAGGCTGATAGTCTAACTTGTGTTTGACCAAATAGGCATTAGAGTTGTATCTGCAGCCAGGGCATTAGACTCTCTGCTCCTCTGGGGCGGAGACTAAGGTTAACGGGCTTTCTGTATAATGCTAGGTAATATGTTAGCACTATATAAAAGGAATAATAATAAAAAAAAAAAAAAGTTTGCCACTCTTTTTTTACCACGTGGGTTTCTTTACTACACTGTTACTCGAGAGGAAGAACAATAATTAAGGCCTTACCTTAATAGGAGCTTTCCCTGTTACATTGGCAACCAAGAAGTTCATAGCGATGTCTTCGCAGTTCATGTGTGCGTCCACCCAGCTCTTAATATCTCCCGGCATTTTGTAGGTGTACATGTAGTTGAAATACTGCCCATTGGAACATAAAAGGGTCAGAAGATAAAACCTGCATTAGTCTAGCAATATAATGACATTAGAATTAGGCTATAGCTATTTGAGCTCTGTGGGATAACAAAAAACACTAATTTAAACCTGATGCTTGTAGTCGGAAAACAGGGAATGTTCATTTGCAAAGTTTAAAGAAAAAAAAAGTTAAATGTTGCAAAAATGCAAGGCACCACTCCCAACCACCAGCACAGAATTGATATTCTGTAATGCTTGGGCAGGCTAAGTTCACTGGTGTGGATTAACAGCTACTGTCAGGCGTTCAGGAGGTGTGACTACTGCCTCCCGAATGTATTATGTATTATGGAGTGAAGCTTAGTAAAGTTGGATTATTTGATAGTGTTCTTATCCTTCCCTCGTGTCTCCCTTTCCTATCATGGCAAACGTAATTACTCTCTGATCACTGTTACCTAAATGATCCCTTACTTCTACATCTGCAATCAGCTCTGTGTTGTTTGATATTATAAAGGTCCAGCAGAGCATTATTTCTAGTTGGGGCTTCCACAGGTTGACTCATGAAATCGGTTTGCATCACATTCAAAAATGATGAGCCTTAGCTGAGTGTGCAGTTCCATCTGCCCAATCAATATCAGGATAGTTGAAGTCCTCCATGATTATAACATTACCCGGTCTTTTATTTATTTTTATTTTTTTTGCTGAATGGCAATTTTTAATGGGACTAATACACCACAAATGCGAGCCAAGCATTTGGCTCATGGCAGCAGTGTGGCCCTATTGACTTGAATGGCCAAGATGGGAACATGGTGCCACCTGTCTATTCGACATGCCGCAACACAAAGCATCACGGCCGTGACACAACAGCCACCCCTAGCGGTATAGCAGGCTTTAGGTGGGTTGCAAAATCACAGCTCAACCGCCTGATTTTACTGCTACCCCCATCCGCCCTTTGTGAAGAAGGCCTACAACAGATTTTTATAGCTTATGGTTTGTGTGAATGAGTCCTATGAGCCAGAGTTTACATTAGGGATGAAGTACTAGGCAAACTTTGTGACTTTTGTTCAACGTGCCTAAACTGCATACGTGAACCCCGTGCCAGGACAAAGGTCATCTAGAGCCCAGGGTGAATATGCTAAACTGTGCCCCCCCCCCCCCCCCCCCCCCAAGATGTATGAGCATTATGTGTCAGCAAAAATCTCCCCACAAAGACACTGAGCACCAATCTGCCTGCTTACCTCCTAAGCATAAATCCCCCCTCCTCCCAGTACAAATCCACCTCCCTGCTGAAATCCCCCATCTCAGCACAAATCTTTGCCCCCCCCCTTACATTCACCCCTACTAGCACAAATTCTCTACCCCTAAAATGACCCCTCCTAGTACACATCTTCTCTCCCCACTTCAAAACCCCCCCCGCCACAAATCTTTGCCCCCCACATCCCAAATCCCCCCCAAATTCACCCCTCCTAGCACTAAATTCTCTACCCCTAAAATTACCCCTCCTAGTACACATCTTCTTACCCCCCACTTCAAATCCCTCTCCCACAAATTGTCCCCACATCCCCCCACCTAGCACAAATCTACTTACCCCATCCCCCTCCCAACACAAATCTCCCTAAATCACCACTCTTACCACCTCCCCAAATTTCCCCTCCTAGAATAATACTTACCCCCCTGCAGCCCCAAAAATGTCCCCTTCTAACACCTCCCCCCAATCTCCTTGTGGTGCCCCCCCCCCCCCACCTCACATGATACCACAGTGCCCAGGGCATCCGCCCCCTCCTGCCCACCCCTTTGTCCTGGCCCTGCATGAACCTGCCCAATTACCATGATAAATGCCATGATAAATTCCCTGATATGACCGGGAATTGCTTAAAACAAAAAAAAAAAACATGGCTGTCATTACATACTGTAAATATGTTTATTTGCATTAATAAAAAAAAAGTCACAGGAAAACAATCGAAAAAATTGCAAGTATGCATTTAATTAAAATTCTTATATAGGTATCACCAACGTGTTAATTTTAAGCATAGGAACATCTGAACATTTTAAAGACCCTCCTGGGAACCGTACAGTCAGTGAGGAATGCACTAAAGTGTGTGCTACAGAACAAGCCTTAAAAGCAGCTTTTACTGTAACACAGGCCAGTGAATCACCAGGCGTTTGACAGATGATCCATACCGGTTATTAAGGCTGCAATGAGGAGGTACTGACAGCTTCAAAGCAATAAGCAAAAAAAGTTTCCAAACAGACATAATGACCTGCGGGGGGCAACAAAATCGATTTTCTTTTCTTGTATAAAGCCAATCTTAGGTGTCATCAATATCCATCAGTCAATGACATGGTTTTAAAGTTGAGCTGCAAGCAAACCGATAAATACACAGATGAAATATATCTATATCTATATATAGATAGATATATTTATATCTGAAAGTCCCGACCTGAAAGTCGCGGGGGATTTTGCAGCGATTTTTTGCCGCGATTTTGCAGCATTTTTTTTGCCGCGACTGGAAACAATGCCTGTGTATTCTTGAGGTCTGTGGACCTCAAGTCGCATCAATGTGGGGACCAAAGTAGTGCAGGGACTACTTTGAAGTCGCACAGATATGAACGGTACTCATTGGAAATCATGGGGAACGACTTGTCATGCGACTTTGCAGCTCCAAGTCGCATGACAAGTTGCACTAGTGGAAAAAAGACCGACAATTTTGAAAAAAAGAAAAAAAATAATTTTTCACTTTCTGCTATAATACACAATTAAACAAATCTAATTTTTTCATAAATTTAGGTCAATATGTATTCTGCTACATATTTTTGGTAAAAGAAATCCCAATAAGCGTATATTGATTGGTTTGCACAAAAGCAATAGCGTCTACAAACTATGGGATATTTTTATGGAATTTTTCTTTTTTTTTTTTTTACTAGTAATGGCAGCGATTAGCAACTTATAGCAGGGCTGGGATATTGCAGTGGACAAATCGGACACTGACACTTTTTGGGGACCAGTGACATGAATACATCAGTGCTAAAAATATGCACTGTCACTGTAGTAATGACACTGGCTGGGAAGGGGTTAACATAAGGGGCGATCAAAGGGTTAACTGTGTACCTAGCCAGTGCTTGAGCACTGTGAGGAAGGTGCTTTCACTAGGGGAAGGCATTGATCCATGTTCTTGCTTTGCAGGAACTCAGGATCAATATCTTACTTACAGAACGGCGATCTGCCTTGTTTACATAGGTAGATCACCATTCTGGCTCTCTGCCTATTGATCGGCGGGTCCTGGCGGACATTAAGTTTGCGGTACCCGCAGATCAGCTCCCACTGTGTATAATCACAGTGGAAGCGGGTCACCGGCACCACGCGCGCGCGCCCTAGACCCAGGAGTGCAGGATACAAGGTACGTGATCCTCTGCAGGAGAGCTGCCTTGCTGCCGTATATGTAAGTTATACGGTCGGCAAAAGGTTAATATTCTGCAGTTTCCTAACACTTACAGGTCTTGTCCATCCCCCAGCTTGTGACTAGACACACCCTGCTCTCTCCTTTCTCCTTCTCTCAGTAGGCTCCTTGTGCTGCTTCCCCCCCCCCCCCCCGGTCTGAATACTGCTGTACATTGATTACAAGAGGCTGTTATCAGGTTAAATTCGGGTACTGCTTGAATTATGTTGAGTAAGAAAATGGGGCATTTTAGGGAAGCCAAGACCTGGTACGTAGTAGGTAAAGATAGGTAGAAATACAGCATCAGGTAGCTCTACGCGTTTCGTGGCTAATACGCCAATTATGAATTATTATTGAATTATGTATTAATGAATACAAACCTGAATTTGTGTGTCCAAGACTCCTTTCACACTGATGCGCTTTTCAATCGTTTCACCGCTAAAAATAGCGCCTCTAAAGCGCCTCTCATGCCTCCCCAGTGTGAAAGCCTGAGTGCTTTCACACTGGGGCGGTGCGCTTGCGGGATGGGATAAAAAGTCCTGCAAGCCGTATCTTTGGGGTCGGTTTATACACCCCTCCTAAAATGCCCTACCCATTGAAATGAATGGGCAACGCTGCCGAAGCGCCTGCAAAGCACTTCGGCAGTGCCGCCACACGGGTGCTATTAACCCTTTATTCGGCCGCTATCGGGGGGTTAAAAGTGCCCTGCTAGTGGCCAAAAATCGCCACTAAAACGATGGTAAATCGCCGCTAAAACTAGCGGCGCTTTACCGCTAACGCACCCCCGCCCCAGTGTGAAAGGGGTCTAAAAGTGACAAGGTCTCTTGAAAGCCCAACT
The DNA here is from genome assembly GCF_042186555.1 of Aquarana catesbeiana. Classification (NCBI taxonomy): domain Eukaryota; kingdom Metazoa; phylum Chordata; class Amphibia; order Anura; family Ranidae; genus Aquarana; species Aquarana catesbeiana. The sequence continues at coordinate 30,904,805 of NC_133334.1, read as the reverse complement.
CCTTTGCCCGTGCTAAATAAGAGTCAGGAAACCAAACACTTTGTAAGCTCCGTGTCGAATTGTTTGGAGGCTTACACGGGGTAAATGAGTCTTGGTCCTACTCACGTGACAGTGGTCAGGCCTGGTGACCGGTCGGTCAGGCCTGAGCATTGCCTCCTGGAAGGAGGTCACTACTCCTTCATATCCAGAAGCACCAAAAAACGAGGTTATTGAAGATGTCGATTGAGCGGAAGATCAGGGGTAAGATGACCATAAAGTGGAATAGGACACTGTTACCTCATCTTGGAACGGCCAGTAACACAAGAGGATTATTTACACGCACTACAACAAAATGACTATGCAAGGAACCTACCTTGTGATAGAAAGCGGCCCCAGTTAGCACCATAGACACCTCATTGGTCCACTCCGACTCATATTTCCACTTGTTCATCTCATGGTCCCACAGATGGAGACGGCCCGGGTAGCCCACCAGCCGGTCAGGAAACTCCCGCCAAACCTGCAATGACATGACAAAAAAAGACTGATTTCCAGGAGAAAGACTAAGTCTTAATAAGCAAGAGAAAAGGCCAATGTTGCCTATAGCAGTCAGATCATTTTTTTTTTATTGCAATAGAGTACTATCAGCTGGAATAAGACAAGCTGCAAACTACTTATCCTCTCCTCGGATCAGCTTGTGACTTGTTAGCACATGAGCACTGCAGAATAATTGATTGGCTCCTTGTGCTGCTTATGCCTTCCCCTATCTGAACTTCACTGCACAGGGACTGCAAGGGACTGGTACCAAGCTAAATTCAGGCACGTGCAAAAGTTGCTTTTGGAAACAAATTTAAAAGATATTTTAATGAGCACACACCTATATGAATTGAGATTTTCATTTATCTGCCTGGAGTTCAGCTTTATTATAATTTGTTTAGAGAAATATGTATGTTGCCATCGCAAACCTATCATTCGAAGAATGCTTGTTCTCTGGCTGCCATGCTGATCCAACAGCTTACATATTTGCAGAGATAGAACAAATCCAACTTTCCTTTGACTTCCATGAGCTGGATGCTTGTTTCGGGTCGATAACTCAGAAGAACAAAAAAAACAAAACAAAAAAAAAAACCTTATTGAGACAGCCCTTTTACTTCTGAAGAACCTGTAAAATAACTTTCAGGTCCCAGGAAACCCTTACTAAAACCAACTAATTGGAGGTCAATGGCAAAAATGGTGGTCAGTAGGAAGAATACAACCCTTACAGTGGTGGTCAGAATGCCATCCTTACAGCCTTAGCAGGTTGACTATCTTTCTTTGGAATGTTTACCCTAATGACCACGAAGAATAGTAGTCTTCAGTGCTCCTCTTATGGCCTACAGACATTGCCATATGTTTTTCTAACAAAGATTTTTAGTATCTTCTGTGACCTTCTGATTTCTCCAATGGTGGGAGAAGAACAGAGCTGATCCTGGGCATTGTTGGTATGGGCAGGAGCTGTCTCCTGGTGCACAGATACCGAGGGTCTAATCCAGCCTCTCTCAACCTTTTTACTCCGAAAAACCCCTAAAATAGCTTTCAGGTCTCAGGGAACCCTTACTAAAACCAATTCATCAGGGGTCAATGACAAAAATGCCCCTTACATTGATGGTCAAGAAGAATGCAACCCTTAACAGTGGTGGTCAAAATGCCACCCTTAAAGACAAGATCACTGGTGTTATGCCGCTGGCTCTGCCAAGCGGCTTTGGCCCTGGAACTATACAGGCACTATCAAATAGGAGGCCAATCAGCCACAGCTCAAGGAACACCTAGCAACCTCTAGAGAAACCCTAGGGTTTCATGGAACCTTGGTTGAAAATGGCTGGTCTGACAATTCTCCAGGGGAATTTGTTCACTGTATAAGAGAACTCTTTCCTCAGACTGGCTGGTGTGGGGCTATACAGACTTCCGCTGCCCATATATAGGCAGATATCTAAGAAAGAAGGGCTGGGAAACATCTGCCAGTCCTCCTAAGACTCCAGCAAGCACCTGAACCTACTCCGTTACAAAGCAAAAACTGGGGGCAATGCATGTTCATTGGTACTGTAAAACCTTAAATCTTTGTATGCGACTGAAGGATCAGAATCTGATCAAAAGGGCAATCTCCAACTCTTCCTGTGCAATGCTTAAAATCAGAAACATTGGTCCCTTTTATTAAGGTGCCTAGGCCAGTTGGAGAACAATCTTCCCCCAAGATTAACCGCTGTACAATCCAGACTGTCATTGAATTCATCCACTATATTGGTTCGTGTGACGCAACATGGACAGTCTGAAGAAAATGTTGCCCTATACTGGTCCAGGAGCAATTGGGACTGTCTTCTTACAAATAGGGTCTGTGGTGTAATACTGACTGAGAGAATTCTTCCTCCTGAATGGTTCATGTGGAGCAATATGGACTGTCTGAGAGAATTTCTTATCTAGATTGGTTTATGTGGAGCTATATGGACTGTCTTCCAACAAATACACCCTCTATGGCAACATGGACTGCCAGAGAGAAATGATCCTCCATGCTGGTCCATGTAGAGCAGAGTTTCTCAACCAGGGTTCCCCAGAGCCCTAGGGTTCCTCCAGAGGTTGCTAGGGGTTCCTGAGCAATGAGCAATTTCTCCCTCTCTGATCTTTTTAGCTATCTGTAAGGGGGTAATTCTATAAAGAGCATTCTTCCCATTGACCATCACACTAATGTATCATGAGTTGTAGATCTGGTATTTTTTTTAGCAGGGGTTCCCTGAGCTCAGAAACTTATTTCAAGGGTTCATCTGTATTGTAAAGGTTGAAAAAGGCTGATGTAGAGCAACAGTGTCTTCCTACAAATAGGTCCTGTCATATAATATGAACTCTTTGAAAGAAATCTTTCCCATAACTGGTTTATGTGAAGCAATATGGACTACCTTCCTAAAAATATGTCCTGTGGTGTAATGTGGATTGTCTGTAAAAAAAAACTTCTGATATACAGGTTCATGTCGAGCAAAGCAGGCTGTCATGCTACAAATAAGTCCTGTGTTGCAATATGGACTGTCTGAGAACTCTTCTGATATACTGGTTCATGTGGCGTAATCCAGACTTTCTCCCAACAACAGGTCCCGTAGTGCACTACAGACTGAGAAAATACTTTCCCTAGATTGGTCAATGGAAATACAGACCATCTGAAACATTTAGCTTTCATAAGTGAGGACCTGTTACTGGAAAAAGAGTGACAGAACCTTGTATACAGCAATGAGACCAGCAGGGATATACCATGCATATAAAGGGAGGTGATGGCGGTGTGAAGGCTTTGTAATGGTGCCGCATACAGACATGTCACCCCCCACCCCGAATGTGCAGCTGGATACAATCAGGCCTAGGTCTCTTGCCACTTCATTCATAACCTGACCGCTGACAACAGGATCAAAACTACAGGAAAGTCAGAGCAGGCTGCGCCATCATTAGCAGCACCCCGAAATGTTAAACACGCTACTGGCCACATTAATAGGCCTGATTTACAAGCATTGGGGGGGGGGGGGGGTCTGGCAGGACACTCAGATGAAAGTGGAGAGATTGGTCACTGGAGTCGCACAACTTTAGAATACAAGTGTTCAACAGGCCAAACTTAACCGGAGGTCATCTCTACACAGTGACTTAGGTAAGGGGCCCATTTGGACAATATCTGCCTTATCCAGCGCAGTCCCAACACATAGACAATTGAATGTTCCCTAAGTCCTATGAGTTTAGTTCAAAACATGGTGCTGCAGTGGTGTGCATTAGAAAAAGTAGGACATTATGCATTTTTACACAACGCAGTGTGTTGCAATGTACTACACGCACTGCACCGTGGTGCATGAAGATGCATTAGCTATGGTGAGCAGTGATGAGCTCGGGCATGTTCAGACTAGGATTCGAACTCTAGTGTGTCAGCCCACCAGGAAGCTGTCAACTACAGGGGCCAATCCGTGGCCAAGGCGTTCCCCACCATGCAGCTACATGTACAAATGACCCTTGTATATCTGTGGTTTCCTGGTGGGCTTGCACATGAGGGCTTAGGTCCAAGTCCGAACATGCCCAAGCTCATCTCTAATAGAGAGTACAAATATTCTATTTTCTTTCTTGTCCGATAAGGGAAAAAGGAAATCCAAGACCTATTCAAGTCCCAAGGACACAAGAATGGCCTGACAGGCGGTACTGTCCAAGTTACATGCTGTATGAGGTATGAGACAAGGAGTGAGAAACAACGGCCCCCGGAAAGAAAAATGGATAGGGACGAACTCTGACCCTTAACGGTACGTAAGGTCAAACTCCTTTCCTCTACAGATTGGGGAAAGAAAATGAAAATCTCCCACTCACATATTTCTGCGGGTGCCACTTCCTGGATTCACCCCAGGCAAAAAAAAAAATATTTTCAAGTCCTGTAATTGAAGTTTCCTGAAGCTGGCTTCCAGGGGCTTAACAGTGCTGAGATACAGGACTCAAGACCATAAGGTCCAGCTGGACTGGGAGTGTCCAAGGAGCAACCCCCGCAAGACACGCTATGTCTGTGTACCAAGCTCCCCTGGGCTAATTCGGCCATCAGTGTTACCACCTCACGGATTCTTCGCAAAAGATGTGGCAGAATCCGAAAAATAAGGGTCAAATAAGGGAGGAACCAGACCTTAAGGTGTTACCAGTACATGCACCCCTATTGACAGTGGGACTCTTGTCCCTGACACACCTGTCCCAAACTGTTGTAGAATTTGGAATCTAGTAGATTCCCCTGCAGAGTTTCCCTTGCCACTATCCTATACCTGGAATATGTATTGGCGATAGAGACAGCACTTGTACTGTCCCAGACAGAATGTGGTACACCTCCCTGAGTCGCATGATCTCTGGTGCTGCCCTGGTGGTTGATATATATATATATATATATATATATATGCCTGCAGAGGCATTTCCAGATTGAACCTACAACAGGTTTGTCCTATAATCCAGAGCAAGGCATACTGGCCAAAAATTCCAAGCTATTGGACAGTATTCTCTCCTGTGGAGACCAAGCCAACTGAACTGTAGCCAGCCTCAAGTCAACTTGGAGAGACTGGCATCAGTGGTTATTATTTTCCAAATTCCTGAAAAGGAAGAATAGCAAGCACCAATTTTTGCTCTGCAAACCCCCAGAAACAGAGCCTGCTGGCAATGCAATGCCTGGATCTTCAAGTTCCAGACAGAGAATGAACCTCTACCAAGACCTGGAGTAGGGCTGTATGTAGGGAATGTGCTTTGACCTAAAACACAGCTTCCTCCTGTAGAAATATATCGAAGGCACCCCTGGAATTGACTGCTTCCTGAGCAAAGATTATTGGGATAAAGAGTATTGAGGTGTACGCTTTGAGCTAGACGCTTTGTGAACCCTCCATAGCTGTGACCAACCCAAAGGGAAGATTCACAAAAAAAAAAAACTGCTTTCCACCGCAATTACAGAAATCTTTGATGAGCCTGAAAACAAACCGCCACATGAAGATGTGCGTTTACAGATGATTATGGACCTCGAAATCTACCTCTTGCAGAGAGGTCATCACTGAACAGTCTAGCCCATCTAAAACAGAAGGATGTTCAGCGGCTTGAGATCTTCAGATAGACTTCATTTCCCTATTTGGCTTTGGAACTGCTACCATGCAAGTGCCTAGGTATGCAAACATGCAGGTATACAAGTATTCTTGCCATTCATGCATTTATGTATGCAGTACAAGGCCAATAATCACACACTCATGTACCCCCAGGCAAACAAGCACATATGCTTGCAGTCCCAGGTAAATAAGCACATATGCATGTAGTCCTAGGCAAATAAGCACATATGCATGTAGTCCTAGGCAAAAATGCAATACAAATGAAAACACGTCAGCATATGTTTAAGCAATATGCATCTATGGAAACATGCGTTTATGGAAGCATGTAAGCATGTGCTTATGCAACTATGTATTTAGTCAAAACATGAAAGTGTGCATCCCTGTAAACATGCATTTATACAACACATGCCCGTGGAAACATGCATTTACGCAATAAGCAAACATGCGTTTATGAAACATGTTTATGCAACACGCATCTATGTAGACATGTAAAAACCTGCATCTTTATGCAGACATGCATCTTTATGCGATCAAGTATCCTTATGCGATCATGTATAACCATGTATATTCAAGCAAACATCTATAAACATGCATCTTTATGCAACCATGTATCTTTATGCGATCAAGTATCTGTATGCGACCATGTATCTTTATGTGATCATATAAAACCATGTATATCTATACAAACATGTCTAAACATGCATCTTTATGCAACCATGTATCTTTATGCGGTCATGTATAACCATGTATATTTAAGCAAACATGTATAAATATGCATCTTTATGTGATCAGGTATCTTTATGCGATCATGTATAACCATGTATATTTATACAAACATATCCAAACATGCATCTTTATGCAACCATGTATAACTATTTATATTTATACAAACATGAATAAACATGCATCTTTATGCAACCATGCATCCTTGTGCAACCATGATCATGTATCTTTATGCAAACATGTATAACCATGTATATATATGCAAATATGTAAAACAACCTGTATCTCCAGCAACCGTGCGTTCCAGCTAGTTTGCAAGCAAGCACGTGCTTAACTGCAGTTGGCCCCATACTAGTCCTGCAGGATTTAGCCAAGCACATATGCACTATACTGGAGATCCAACTCCTTAAAATGCACCCATGCTCATGTTTTTCCAAACGTGTATATTTAAACATGCATTTAAGCAACAAGTTTGCAAGCATGTATACTACGCTGCACCTGCTACAGAGCAGTCAACAACACTCTAAAGTGAACTGCTAACCATCCAGGGGTGTATCGACTTACAGTTGTACAGCCCCCCCGGATAAGCAGTAAATATGCAGCATATAATCATGACTTGTCTGTCACACAGTTCTCCCATATTAAGTACTCACACTTTGTTAGTATCCATGGGCTGCTGCTATGTCTTCAGAGGCCTACTAAACCTGTTGCCACATGGCATGGCTGTCCTTCCTGCCTATATAAAAATAGGCCATACTGAGAGAGCCTGCGCACTCAAGTGGCTGGAGAAGAAACAACAGCCCACATGAGTAAGAAGTACATACGGTAGCACGATTAAACATCACACTGCTCCCAGTGGCCACTGGGACAACTGACAGTCAGATCTCTTTTTTCTTTTTTTTCAACAAAGGAGAAACTGCAAAAAAAGCAGACTTACCATTCCCGCTGCAGGACTCTGAACATAACAGGAGTCCAATCTTTACCCATCACGGTGAACTTTGTCATAAAAGACCTTCAGAGACTGGGCCCCCCTTAATATGGGGTCCACTCCCCTGGACCTGTATAGCACCTTGCAGGAAAGCACCGTGGTCAGAACAAACACTGCACAGGCACCATTACGCAGGGTCCAGCGCCATGAAGCTGCATTACAGCAAACCTCGAGGAATCTTCTCTCCTTCCAATGAGGCTCAGGTACCATCCATTTTGGCTGATAGCGTTTTCGAATGGATCCGATTGAGGCCCATAATTCTTAATAGAATCGTCCAGACCTTCAAGTATGCTCCAAGAGCACATGTATCACATCAGTGACCACCACCTTGCAGACACTGGCGAAAAAACTGATGTGCTTCCTGTGAAGTAGGGGTTATATAGGGGAGGACTTCCTGTTTTATGGATCTACCAGTGTCCATTCACCTATAGATGGTGTATAACCCAGGTAGTAATTACTATAGCTGCTCTGTGCCCCATGATGTACGATAAAGAAAACTGACCAACTGAGTGGTGGGCAACCCAAAAAACAATTGTGAGCAGGCCCAACGTAAACAACATGAAAACTGGGGACTGCCTGCAGCTCAAAGAGCCGTCTGAAGGACCTTACACCAAAGCTGGCATCAGATGAGGCAGAAATGTCTACCTGGTAGAACTTAAGAGAACATGTCAACAGAAGACCAGGTGACAACCTTACAGTTGCCAAATACGGATACGCCCATGAGGCGCTCACAAATCTAGCAGTCAGCCTTAAAGTAGAAGTTGGGCCAAAGCTCTTTTGGTCCTACTTCTCCTATAGGTCACAGGAGTGCACTTAGTTCTGCACTCCTGTGACCCATATTAAGCCTACAGCAGGCTAAAGTCCACTGTTGGCTGACATCACCCAGACGGTCCAGGCTCAGGAGTGATCCCTAATTAATTGTCAGGATCCACTAGGGCTGCACGATTAATCTTTAAAAGATTGTGATCTCGATTCAACCCCCCACACAATCTTAATCCAGCATTTCCACGATGCATGTAACAAATGCAAAGCAGTTCTCTGCTTACAGCTGTCAAAAAAAAAAAAAAAAAAACAGCAGGCAATGTTTATCAACAACATTGCTCAGTGCTGAAAGAGAGATAAAAAGAAACATTGTATCTTTTCTGTTTATTTACAGAACAAAGGGATGAACTTCGGTCTCTAAATATAGTCAGTTTAAAGCAACCTTGTCAAGCAAAAAATAATTTTTTTCTTTTTTTAGGTTTTTATTAAACTGTTACTCTGTTTAACTCCTTAATTTACTCTAATCAGCCTTATTGACTCCTTATTTTTCTCCATTTAATTATTTTCCTGCTGATTTTTTTTATTTACTATTTTATAAACTATTAATAATAGGATTTTTAAAACAGCTTACCTGTAAAATCCTTTTCTTGGAGTACATCATAGGACACAGAGCCTCAAGTAATTACTTGGTGGGTTATGGGCCTACCTACAGGTGTTGACACTGGTATAACCAGTACAGGAAGTTGATTCCCCTATATAACCCCTCCTCCTTCCAGGAGTCCTCAGTTTTTGTAGCCAAGCAATATAAGCAATATACTCTGACCCCATAAAACAGAGGGGCGGGAGCTCTGTGTCCTATGATGTACTCCAAGAAAAGGATTTTACAGGTAAGCTGTTTTAAAAATCCTATTTTCTTTATCATACATCATAGGACACAGAGCCTCAAGTAATTACTTGGTGGGATGTCCCATAGCAATGCTACTTGAGGGGAGGGAGACACAACCCGTAGGGCACCCCCAGACCTTGAGGAATTATACTGCTGCACACTGTGCCCGAAGGCGATATCCTCATTCCATCTTACATCTACTTGATAAAATTTTTTAAATGTATGCACTGAAGACCAAGTCGCGGCCTTGCAGATCTGAGACATGGAGGCCTGGTGACGCACTGCCCAAGAAGCACCAACCGCTCTGGTAGAGTGCTCTGGTAGAGTGCGCCTTAACTTGAAAAGGGGGAATCTTTCCCTTTAAATCATAAGTTTGAATTATAACTTGCCGAATCCACTTAGCCACAGTGGATCTTGACGCTGCCTGTCCTTTTTTAGGACCCTCTGGCAGAATAAATAAGACATCAGTCTTACGAATCTGAGCAGTTTTCTTTAAATAGAACTTCACTGCTCTCACCACATCAAGACAACGTAGTGACTTTTCTTCTTTGGAACATGGTTTTGGAAAAAACGATGGCAGGACAATATCTTCATTCAGATGAAAGCCTGAAACCACTTTTGGCAGAAAGCCTGGAAGAGGGCGTAACACCACTCTGTCATGAATAACCAACATGGTTTTGGAAAAAACTGAGGACTCCTGGAAGGAGGAGGGGTTATATAGGGGAGTCAACTTCCTGTATTGGTTATACCAGTGTCAACACCTGAAGGTAGGCCCATAACCCACCAAGTAATTATTTGAGGCCCTGTGTCCTATGATGTACGATAAAGAAAATTAAAACTTTTTTTAACCTACGAACCAATCCATAGACAAGCTCAGGTACCTATGCCACAAAAAAAGACACCACTTAGCAGTAGTCTGTCAAGAGAGCATTATTAGTTGTCAGTCGCCCCCCCCCCCCCCCCCCCGCAACTTATAGTTACTAATCTGTGGTTCTTCACTGCCTCCCCACGCCATCAGAGCTCTTGCTGATTTGCTCTAACAGAGTAGTGCTTTCAGGTATCGGGGGGGCAGTGTAGCCAACCCCAACAGACATGGTTCAGGCCAGCTGCTGGGCCCCAATACGGTCACCGGGGGGAAGAGCAGTGATATCTACCACGCAGGTGAGCTTACCCAGAGTAGACTCCTGCAGTGGGAAGGTGGCAAGGGAGTGTGGATAGGTGAGTATACCTTACAGTGAGGATGGGCTACCAACAAACACTGCCACGTCTCCCCGAATTAGTAAAGTGACAGCATCTCTTGAAGTGTAATTAAAAGATTATTTAAACATAGCAAAGAGGCAACGCTTCCAAACTAGCATTTGCAGATTCCACTTCTGGTTGCTTTTTTAACAACAAACATGCCCTTGAGACAAAGACATATCAGCACAGGACCCACAAATAATACTAGCCTTTAAAAATAAATTGTGAATAACGTAATCCTCCCCATCAGATGCCACAGAGGAACCGAGCCAATAATTTGCAATAGGAGGTCTCAGCATGAAGCAATGTGGAAGAGGGTATGGGCTGTATTTCCCACAGAACCCAGTAGTCTGGCAGCTGGCACCAACACCACTATTTCCCAACTCTCCGGAGACGCGTAACCGTTCTGAAGAACAGACCCCAGGCCTGAATGTTTCAGAAAATCCTCCGTACCTGCCAATGCATATTTTGGATTCGAGATCACAGATGGGGAACATTTGAGGGCACGGTCTGGTTTTGTCCCACAGACAAAATAAAACATATTTACTATTTTTCCTCTCCTTCCAAAAAAAAAGATGGCTTTTTAAAAAGGCGAACTACTGTCAATTTTCAGAGAATTTCGGATTATGAAGCTTCTCTGAAAATTATTTGACGTTTTTTGACATTTTTCTCTGATTGCTCAGCCATATTTTCACAATGGCATTTCATAGGTTTGGTTCACACGGACGCTAAAAGGAGGCTGCTGGCACATTTTCAACACCTTCCAAGAACTTGCCGACCACTGTGCCTGGCAGGGCGTAATGAAGCCTCTCTATATCTTTTTACTACTGTGAAACTCATGAAATAATATTGAGGTCTCTGGGATCCTCTGCTAAAAAATATTATAACCCCATCACACAGTACAATAGCCTGATCATTAAGTTATATTAAAAAGAAAATACCCAGCGTGGACCATATTTTACACCCTCCACATAACAAAAAAAAATATTGTCAGCAAATAAAAAAAGTAATAAATTCATAATAAGAAACAGACAGTGCAGATTGTAGTGCCCCCTTACACTGGAAGTCAGTGAAAAAATACCCACCTAAATTGATGGTCATTGAAGAAGTGCCCATTTACATTGGCAGTCAGGGAAGAAGTGCCCCCCTAGATTAGTGGTCAGTGGAGGTGTGCCCCTTACATTGGTGGTCAGAAGAGAAGTCCCCCTTACACTGGTGGTCAGAAGAGAAGTATCCCTTACATTGCTGGTCAACGGAGAAGTTTCCTTACATTGGTGGTCAGCGAAGTATCCCAGTACATTGGTGGTCAGCAGAGACGTACCCCTTACATTGGTGGTTAGTGGAGAAGTCCTCGCTTACATTGGTGATCAGTGAAGAACTATCCCCTAACCATGGCGATCAGTGAAGAACTACCACCTAACCATGGTGATCAGTGAAGAACTACCCCCTAACCATGGTGATCAGTGAAGAAGTACCCCCTTACATTGGTGATCAGTAAAGAACGCCCTTACATTGATGATCAGTGAAGAAGTACCCCCTTACATTGGTGATCAGTGAAGAAGTACCCCCTTACATTGCTGATCCGCGAAGTACCCCCTTACATTGTTGATCAGTGAAGTACCCCCTTACATTGGTGATCAGTGAATAAGTACCCCAGAAGTCCCCCCTTACAATGGTGGTCAGTGGAAATGTGCCCCCTAACACTGGTGGTCAGTGGACTGCCCCCTTAAAATTGGACGTCAGTGAAGAAGTCCCCTTACATTGGTGATCAGTAAAGTACCCCCTTACATAGGGGGTACTTCTTCACTGATCACCAATGTTAGGGGGTACTTCTTTACTGATCACCAAACATTGGTGATCAGTGAAGAAGTACCCCCTTACATTGGTGATCAGTGAAGAAGTACCCCCTTACATTGGTGATCAGGGAAGAAGTCCCCCCTTACAATGGTGGTCAGTGGAAATGTGCCCCCTAACACTGGTGGTCAGTGAAGGACTGCCCCCTTAAAATTGGACGTCAGTTAAGAAGTACCCCCTTAAACTGATAATTAGTGAACAAATGCAGAAGAACCCTTAACACTGCATGTAACATCTGGGATGCACTAACCCTTGTATTTCAATGGCTTCCCACAGTGGGCCCTGCTTGGGCCACTGTCATTAGGGGTCCAAAAGTATAGTAACTATAAAACATGTTCTTCTGTATCCAGAACCTATTCACATACAGATTTGTAGGTTTTCCCTCTAGTGGTTTACTGTACATAAGGCAGTACAGTCAGCATCCATCCTCAACAATGGTCAAGGTTAAATTAAAGCTGGCCATAGACGGATTTAAATTTTGGCTGGTTCAGCAGGAACCAGCCTGTCTTTTTTTTCTGTATGATCACTGCTGGGGGCTATAGCCCCCAGCAGGGATCATTGTATTCTGATGTCATTGTATCCTGCTGTCAGAATACAATATCGCAGCAGGAGGGATTCCCTAATCAACACTGAATGTGTTGATGGGAGAATCTAGCAATTTTCTTTTCTGCAACCCATGATTGAAGAAAAGTGCATAATCTATGGCCAGCCTAACGAGCACAAGCTACCCGGAGAGTGCGCTGTTTACAATCAGCCTGAGCTGACAACAGATAAGTCTGCAAGTGAGCAGTGTGGGACCTGTGTATACTCTTAGCACTGTATACTCTGTACACTCGGAGCATTGTATACTCTTAGCACTGTATACTCTTAGCACTCTTAGCACTGTATACTCTTAGCACTCTGAGCACTGTATACTCTTAGCACTCTGAGCACTGTATACTCTTAGCACTGTATACTCTGTACACTCTTAGCACTGTATACTCTTAGCACTGTATACTCTGTATACTCTTAGCACTGTATACTCTGTACACTCTTAGCACTGTATACTCTGTACACTCTTAGCACTGTATACACTGTACACTCTTAGCACTGTACACTCTTAGCACTGTATACTCTTAGCACTGTATACTCTGTATACTCTTAGCACTGTATACTCTGTACACTCTTAGCACTGTATACTCTGTACACTCTTAGCACTGTATACTCTGTACACTCTTAGCACTGTATACTCTGTACACTCTTAGCACTGTATACTCTGTACACTCTTAGCACTGTATATACTCTTAGCACTGTATACCCTGTACACTCTTAGCACTGTATACCCTGTACACTCTTAGCACTGTATACTCTGTACACTCTTAGCACTGTATACTCTGTACACTCTTAGCACTGTATACTCTGTACACTCTTAGCACTGTATATACTCTTAGCACTGTATATTCTGTACACTCTTAGCACTGTATACCCTGTACACTCTTAGCACTGTATACCCTGTACACTCTTAGCACTGTATACCCTGTACACTCTTAGCACTGTATACTCTGTACACTCTTAGAACTGTATATACTCTGTACACTCTGAGCACTGTATATACTCTTAGCACTGTATACTCTGTACACTCTTAGCACTGTATACTCTGTACACTCTTAGCACTGTATACTCTGTACACTCTTAGCACTGTATACCCTGTACACTCTTAGCACTGTATACTCTGTACACTCTTAGCACTGTATACTCTGTATACTCTTAGCACTGTATACTCTGTATACTCTTAGCACTGTATACTCTGTACACTCTTAGCACTGTATATACTCTTAGCACTGTATACCCTGTACACTCTTAGCACTGTATACTCTGTACACTCTTAGCACTGTATACTCTGTACACTCTTAGCACTGTATACTCTGTACACTCTTAGCACTGTATATACTCTTAGCACTGTATATTCTGTACAGTCTTAGCACTGTATACCCTGTACACTCTTAGCACTGTATACCCTGTACACTCTTAGCACTGTATACCCTGTACACTCTTAGCACTGTATACTCTGTACACTCTTAGAACTGTATATACTCTGTACACTCTGAGCACTGTATATTTTCTTAGCACTGTATACTCTGTACACTCATAGCACTGTATATACTCTTAGCAATGTATACCCTGTACACTCTTAGCACTGTATACTCTGTACACTCTTAGCACTGTATATACTCTTAGCACTGTATATTCTGTACAGTCTTAGCACTGTATACTCTGCACACTCTGAGCACTGTATATACTCTTAGCACTGTATACTTTGTATACTCTTAGTACTGTATACTCTGTATACTCTTAGCACTGTAGCTGCAGGTACATAAGCCATTGTCTACCTGTGTAAAGGTTGTTAGGCGGTAAGCTGCCATTTCCAAATAGGAGAGAGCAATATAAACATAACACATTAACCACTTCAGCCCCGGAAGGACTTACACCCTTAATGACCAGGCCATTTTTTGTGATACAGCACTGTGTTACTTTAACCGACAATTGCGCAGTCGTGCAATGCTGTACCCAAATAAAATTGATGTTCTTTTATTCCCACAAATAGAGCTTTCTTTTGGTGGTATTTGACTATCTCTGCGTTTTTATTTTTTGCGCTATAACACATATCACCAAAAAAAAAAAATATATAAAAAAACAAATGTATTCATCAATTTAGGCCAATAAGTATTCTTCTACATATTTTTGATTAAAAAAATCCCAGTAAGTGTATATTGATTGGTTTGCTCAAAAGTTATCGCGTCTACAAAATAGGGGATAGATTTACGGCATTTTTATTATTATTACTTTTTTTTTTACTAGTAATGGTAGTGATCAGCGATTTTTAGCGGGACTGCGACATTGCGGCGGACAGATCGGACACTTTTGACACTTTTTTGGGACCAGTGACATTCATACAGCGATCAGAGCTATAAAAATGCACCGATTACTGTATAAATATCACCAGCAGGGAAGGGGTTAACACTAGGGGGCGATCAAGGGGTTAAGTGTTCCCTGGGAGGTGTTTCTTAACTGTGGGGGGAGGGGACTGACTGGGAGTACAGGGAGATCGCTGTTCCTGACCACTAGGAACAAACAATCTCTCTCTACTCCCCTGTCAGAACGGGGATCTGCTTTGTTTACACTGACAAATGCCCGTTCTGGCTCTCTGTGGAGCGATCGCGGGTGGCCGGCGGACATCGCAGCCACCAGCCACACGCCTGCTATAGCTATTACACAAAGTGCCGTACGGGTACAGTAATTCGTGCAATGGAGCCACCCTGCCACAGTATATCTGCGGCGGGTGGTCAGCAAGTGGTTATAAACCCTTCCATATACCCAGTGAAGTAACTGACCTCAGGTAATACACAGAGATTAAACAAATCCTCCTACATAAGTTGTACCTGTTTATCTGCAGCAATCACTTCTCTACAGCCTCCTAAAGCACAGTTTACACAGCATCTCTGAGCTCCAGAAGGCAGGGGGCAATGATCTGATGTCACACTGCAAAGCATAGAGCTGAGTGTAATCTGAGATCTGAGTGGAGGGAAGAGACACCCCCCTACGCAGCTCGTAGGAAAACATGAACAGCTGAGGCTGTCAATCACCTGTTGTTTGCTGGAGCTCCCCTCCCCCATCATATTTACGCGAATAAAGCTACTACATAGATGGTACACAGGCAAGTCACATGAAGGCCACGTACCTCATATCCAAACTGTAGCTCATCAGATGTCAGCATGATGATGTCATCATCGATGGCCAAGACGGCTTCAGTTTCAATCTCATCGTAGGGAAAAAAGCGATTGCTCAACTTGTTCTCTTGTGTCCTGACCACCTTCAGGGGCACCCGGATCTTGGGCCAGAGGGATTCTGGAAGATGAAGGTCAACATGATAGAGATGACCAATCAGGAAAAAAAAATTTAAAAAATAAAAGCTAGCATGTTGTGTTTAACAAAGCTGGAAACCCATTAAAGCGTACCTATATTCAAAATGAACTACCGATTCCGAGATGCCGAGAGGAGGAGTTTCAGGAGGCGGAGTCAGCATAGGAACCACTGCTTGCAGGCAGCAAGGTACCATGGGATATGTAGTCCTTAGGCACTGAGGAGAATCAAAGCATGCAGAGAATCCATAGGGTTGCGCAAATCATATCGCCTGACGCCTGGAACTTCATGTCGGGCAGGTGTTTGTAATTTTTTTACATTTATCCCTGCTGCAGGCAAGCAACCTCTTTACCTTGGGTTTACACATATGCATGCCGAAATTGCAATGCGATTTAGGCATGCATTTCTTTGTGAATACCATTCCAGTTTCTGTGTGATTTCAGTACAGGTGCGGTTTTGCCAGCTCTCTCTCTCTCTCTCTCTCTCTCTCTCTCTCTCTCTCTCTCTCTCTCTCGACAACTGTCTCCCATTGACTTCAATGCAAAAATTCTTGTCCTATCTCTGAACAGACCGCTCCAAACTCAAAACACAATGTGTGTGGGAAACATCTGTATGAACCACCAATATCTAGCTGGTCATGCGAATCCGTGCATTTGAAAACGCATTCAGAATCGCATGTGAGTGAACCAGACCTTAGACTCCCATTCACACATGGGCGTTTTGGGATGGCAAATGCACTACCAATCTCAAAACGCAGGTTCAGGTGGCATTATTTTCAGCACCAGTTCACATTGAAACAACGCACTGCATTGAAATCGCATGGCATCCATGCGATTTGCTGTGGGTGTCAATGTTACATAACGACACCCTGAAACAGCTCGCAAAGCGCAGTGCGATTGCCAGAATCGGATTGCATGGGTGTGAACACCCATGCGATGCGATTCAGGTGCAGCAAACGGCACTTGGGCTTTGAGGATTAAAGCCCCTTTCCAGCCAAAACTTTATTTTGCTTACTTTGGATAAAGTGGGAAATAGTTCAAAACTCCTATATCTAGTGAGTGAAATAAGTATTTGATCTCCTATCAATCAGCAAGATTTCTGGCTCCCAGGTGTCTTCTATACAGGTTAACGAGCTGATATTAGGAGCACTCTCTTAAAGGGAGTGCTCCTAATCTCAGCTTGTTACCTGTATAAAAGACACCTGTCCACAGAATCAATCAGATTCCAATCTCTTCAACGTGGCCAAGACCAAAGAGCTGTCCTAGGATATCAGGGAGAAGATTGTAGACCTACACAAGGCTGGAATGGGCTACAAGACCATCGCCAAGCAGTTTGGTGAGAGGGTGACAACAGTTGGTGCGATGATTCGCAAATATAAGAAACACAAAATAACTGTCAATCTCCCTCGGTCTGGGGCTCCATGGAAGATCTCACCTCGTGGAGTTTCAATGATCAGGAGAACGGTGAGGAATCAGCCCAGAACTACACGGGAGAATCTTGTCAATGATCTCAAGACAGCTGGGACCATAGTCACCAAGAAAACAATTGGTAACACACTACACTGTGAAGGACTGAAATCCTGCAGCGCCTGCAAGGTCCCCCTGCTCAAGAAATCACATGTACAGGACAGTCTGAAGTTTGCTAATGAACATCTGAATGATTCCGAGGAGAACTGGGTGAAAGTGTTGTGATCAGATGAGACCAAATTTGAGCTCTTTGACATCAACTCAACTCCCTGTGTTTGGAGGAGGAGGAATGCTGCCTATGACCCCAAGAACACCATCCCCACCATCATACATGGAGGTGGAAACATTCTGCTTTTGGGGTGTTTTACTGCTAAGGGGACAGGACAACTTCACCAAATCAAATGGATGATGGACGGGGCCATGTACCGTCAAATCTTGGGTGAGAACCTCCTTCCCTCAGCCAGGGCATTGAAAATAGGTTGTGGATGGTTATTCAAGCATGACAATGACCCTAAACACACGGCCAAAAGTGGCTCAAGAAGAAGCACATTAAGGTCCTGGAGTGGCCTAGCCAGTCTCCAGACCTTAATCCCAAAGAAACTGTGTGGAGGGAGCTGAAGGTACAAGTTACCAAACGTCAGCCTCAAAACCTTAATGACTTGGAGAGGATCTGCAAAGAGGAGTGGGACAGGAAGTCTCTCCACACTGAGAAAAACGTCCTCTTAGTTGTCACCAGAACAGGTGTCCCCATTAGAAGATTTCCCCTCTTTTCCTGATCTGGTGACAACTCTTTTGGATTCTCCCTTACTTTCCATCCCAGTGACAATGATCACCAGGACCATATAAAGATGGTGAATCTCCCTAGCCAAAACCAAGGCAGCAAAAAATTAAGAAAAAAAAAAAAAAGCTAAATTTGTGAACAAGGAAATATTGTCCTTTGTATTCTTTCTTGGATCTCGGTGAGCTTTGTGTATTTCTTCCAGATCTGTGTAGCAATCCAGTGTGAGACTTTTCCCTCTTTAATAAAGACCGCTCACTGCTGCTCTCTCTCCTTGTGCAGGGTGACTGGTCTGGTCTCCGCCCCCCTCCTGTAGTTTTCTGCAGGCAGCCTGTAGTAGGTGGAGCATTCTGGGCCCCTCCCACAGCTCTGCTCTCTGCACAGACTATGCACTGCAGCAGCCTAGGAGGAATATATTAAAGCTGAATTGCAGATAAGGAAATTTTATACATAGTTACAGCTTGGACCGACGTAACTATATACCATACCTGGCAGATGCCGCTGAAAAACTGGAAATGACTGAAGTAGACATCGCTACTCCAGTGATCTCCACTTGCTTCCGGGTCCTGTGCCAAGCAGACTGAACACAGGAGGTCGGCCACTTGGCACTGGTGCCATTTAGAGAATGCCTTGCATTTCTCTGATTGGATGAGGTGGAGAGCGTGACCACACCTCCCCTTCCTCTCCGCCTCATCCAATCAGAGAACACTTCCCATTCATTGAGAACAACACAAAGTGATCTCTGAATGGCGCCAGTGCGAAGCGGCCAACCTCTTGTTTTCAGAATGCAGCAGGGCAGCGGCTCCGCATGGTGATCAATAGAGCAGTATTGTCTACCTTCCAGCTTCCAGGGGCATTGTCCGGGTATTGTACTGTATATACCTAGTTACATTGGTCAAAGTTGGCCCAGTGTAACTATGTATAGTGTCTTGAAAAAGTATTCATACCCCTAATATTTTCCATATGTTATCATGTTACAACCTAAAACGTAAATGTATTTTATTGGAATTTTAGGTGGAAGGAAAATGATAAATGGTTTTCAACATTTTTTATAAATAAATATGTGAAAAGTGTGGGGTACATTTGTATTCAGCCCCCTTTACTCTGATAACCCTAACTAAAATCTAGTGGAAACAATTGCCCTCTGAAGTCACCTAATTAGTAAATAGAGTCCACCTGTGTGCAATTTAATCTCAGTATAAATACAGCTGTTCCGTGAAGCCCTCAGAGGTTTGTTTGAGAACCTTAGTGAACAAACAGCATCATGAAGGCCAAGGAACACACCAGACAGGTCAGGGATAAAGTTGTGGAGAAGTATAAAGCAGGGTTAGGTTTTAAAAAAATATCCCAAGCTTTGAACATCTCGCGGAGCTCTTGTTCAATCCATCATCCGGAAATGGAAAGAGTATGGCACAACTGCAAACCTACCAAGACATGGCCGTCCACCTAAACTGACAGGCCGGGCAAGGAGAACATTAATCAGAGAAGCAGCCAAGAGGTCCATGGTAACTCTGGAGGAGCTGCAGAGATCCACAGCTCAGGTGGGAGAATCTGTCCACAGGACAACTATTAGTCGTGTTCTCCACAAATCTGACCTTTATGGAAGAGTGGCAAGAAGGAAGACATTGTTGAAAGAAAGACATAAGAAGTCCCATTTGCAGTTTGTGAGAAGCCATGTGGGGGACACAGCAAACATGTGGAAGAAGGTGCTCTGGTCAGATGAGACCAAAATTTAACTTTTTGGCCTAAAAGCAAAACGCTATGTGTGGGTGAAAACTAACACTGCACATCACCCTGAACACACCATCCCCACTGTGAAACATGGTGGTGGCAGCATCATGTTGTGGGGATGCTTTTCTTCAACAGGGACGGGGAAGCTGGTCAGAGCTGAGAGGAAGATGGATGGAGCCAAATACAGGGCAATCTTAGAAGAAAACCTGTTTAGATGTACACCACACTTTTTACATATTTATTTGTAAAAAAAATTTGAAAACCATTTATCATTTTCCTTCCACTTCGCAATTATGTGCCACTCTGCGTTGGTCTATCACATAAAATCTCAATTAAATACATGGCTGGTGCCTGGTTTTGGATAGGTACCCGCTCTCACTTCCACCCAGATCACCGAGGCGATCCAAGCGGAAGTTCTCCACCCTCCGCAACCTCTTGGGACACGTCATAGGTCCCAGGAGGTGGCGGGACCATTCACAGGGCCCAGTACAGCTCGTGCATGTGCAGTGGGACCTGGCTGTGAAGCAGCAAGGAGTCACAGCTGTCTTTCATCAGTTTGCATGGTGGAACCAGGGACCTGAAGACCGACAAAGAAGCGGCTTGGGTGAGGATCCCAGGACAGGTAAGTACCCTTTTATCAAATGTCAGCAACTACAGTATTTGTAGCTGCAAACTTTATTTTATTTTTTTGAGAGGGGGGTACTGAAGAACCTCTTTAAGCCTAATCGTGACCGGTCCTCTTTTAGAGCTTGGCCTGTTTGGATGAAAGGCAGCTCGGTGCTCACAAATCCCCGGCTAGGAGACATTAAACGTGGAAGAATTCCCTTTCCTTCGTTTAATTTGACCTTAGGAAAAGAAATAAGTAAAATAAATGACTGTACTAGACGGAGACACCAAAGAGAGAAAATTAAGATAAATACTCTTAAAACATCACTCCGCTGTAGCCCATGTGTATATTCCCTGCAGTTTTCAAGTGCCTGACCGCAGTATTTATTTAAATGAAATTAAAACGAAATGTTAGAGGGCGGGGGGGGGGGCTTGGGGGGGTAGACCTTGACGTCTCAGCAGACATATCCAAGCCGCGGCCAAATGCGGCCTTGTTAATTATCACCCTTGTCGACTACTGTAAGGAGGCAGCGGACCTCGCAGAAGTGTGTGCGCTCTGATGTTTCCCTCCATGATAACTTATTATTTAGATATAATTATCCTTCCCTCGCAAACATTCCCAGCCTGCTGAGCAGGAAGATCACTTTACATGGCCCCACCGCCCATGTGCTTGGCTGTTATGGTAATGTGGGGATGAGCGCTAGAACGGCCCAGACAATGCTCGCTTAGTACTGCGACGCAGCTGCCGCTGTTGATATTGCACGGTTGTGAATGCTGCGCGTCATGGATGGACGGGTCGAAATTTTGCTGGAATCAACATACAGTTACTCACAAAAGTGAGTACACCCCTCACATTTTTTATTTTATATTATGTTATATTATTTTCTTCTATCTTTTCATGTGACAACACTGAAGAAATGACACTTTGCTACAATGTAAAGTAGTGAGTGTACATCTTGTATAACAGTGTAAATTTGATGTCCCCTCAAAATAACTCAACACACAGCCATTAATGTCTAAACCACTGGCAACAAAAGTGAGTACACCCCTAAGTGAAAATGGCCAAATTGGGCTCAAAGTGTCAATATTTTGTGTGGCCACCATTATTTTCCAGCACTGCCTTAACCTTCTTGGGCATGGAGGTCACCAGAGCTTCACAGGTTGCCACTGGAGTCCTCTTTCACTCCTCCATGATGACATCACAGAGCTGGTGGATGTTAGAGACCTTGAGCTCCTCCACCTTCCGTTTGAGGATGCCCCACAGATGCTCAATAGGGTTTAGGTCTGGAGACATGCTTGGCCAGTCCATCACCTTTACCCTCAGCTTCTTTCGCAAGGCAGTGGTTGTCTTGGAGGTGTGTTTGGGGTCTTTATCATGTTGGAATACTGCCCTGTGGCCCAGTCTCCGAAGGGAGGGGATCATGCTCTGCTTCAGTATGTCACAGTACATGTTGGCATTCATGGTTCCCTCAATGATCTGTAGCTCCCCAGTGCCAGTAGCACTCATGCAGCCCCAGACCATGACACTCCCACCACCATGCTTGACTGTAGACAAGACACACTTGTCTTTGTACTCCTCACCTGGTTGCCACCACACACGCCTGACACCATCTGAACCAAATAAGTTTATCTTGGTCTCATCAGACCACAGGACATGGTTCCAGTAATCCATGTCCTTAGTCTGCTTGTCTTCAGCCAACTGTTTGCGGCTTTCTTGTGCATCATCTTTAGAAGAGGCTTCCTTCTGGGACGACAGTCATGCAGACCAATTTGATGCAGTGTGCGACGTATGTTCTGAGTACTGACAGGCTGACCCCCCCACCCCTTCAACCTCTGCAGCAATGCTGGCAGCACTCATACGTCTATTTCCCAAAGACAACCTCTGGATATGACGCTGAGCACGTGCACTCAACTTCTTTGGTGGACCATGGCGAGGCCTGTTCTGAGTGGAACCTTTCCTGTTAAACCGCTTGCTGGTCTTGGCCACCATGCTGCAGCTCAGTTTAAAGGTCTTGGCAATCTTCTTATAGCCTAGGCCACCTTTATGTAGAGCAACAATTCTTTTTTTCAGATCCTCGAGAACGATAACACCAAATTTAACACACCTGCTCCCCATTCACACCTGAGACCTTGTAACACTAACAAGTCACATGACACCGGGGAGAGAAAATGGCTCATTGGGCCCAATTTGAACATTTTTCACTTAGGGGTGTACTCACTTTTGTTGCCATTGGTTTAGACATTAATGGCTGTGTGTTGAATTATTTTGAGGGGACAGTAAATTTATACTGTTATACAAGCTGTACACTCACTACTTTACATTGTAGCAAAGTGTCATTTCTTCAGTGTTGTCACATGAAAAGATAAAATAAAATATTGACAAAAATGTGAGGGGTGTACTCACTTTTGTGAGATACTGTACATGTCAATGTGTTCAGATGCCCAAAAACCTGCATATGAAGGGGCTTTAAAGTAGATTTAAAAATATCACATAAGCTCCGGGATCAGCAAATATGGTCTTAAACCATTCTTCATGTGTATTCTTGAATCTCATTTTTTCTTTCCAAATCTGTGCAGTAATCCCGTGTGAGACTTTCACTCTGTAATAAAGACCTCTCTCTGCTTGTGCAGGATGACTGTTCTTGTCAGAGTGTTAGAGTCACTAACACTATTCTTCTGCTGATTTACCATCAGATCGAGGTTTAGAGTGCATTCACTCACATCGAGGCTTGGCTCCCATAGTGGCCATCTTCAATTTACATCATGGATTGAATAAGTACTTTGAAGCCTGCCCCTGCTGGGTTGATTTAAATACAGCGTGGCGGCATCGGCACGTACATGCCCCCCCGCTGACGTCAGTTGTGACGAAACATGTAGGGTGATGCCTATGTATGTGCTGTTGCCACGCTTGCTTTGTTGTGTACACCAACTGATCGCTCTCTATGCATGGTTTACATTGCATACATGCCTGCTTTTATCTTCTGAGATGCGAGTACCTTTTATCCCGTCTGTGTGCAATAAACTTGAGTTTACGTTACTACACTATGTGGATGTTCTCCTTCATTTTCATATATGAAACACATCGTTTGCCCTATGTCCATTTGCCTTCTATTGGGATCACTGAACAGCATCTGTTCCTGGAAAGATCTGTGATGGCTGATTGCTGATAATTCATTTATCTGAGCATATTTGACTCTGTGATAGAGTTCTCGAACTCTGGTAAGAGTCCATCTCACACTGGGTGGTGGAGCACGCTGGTGATTGTTGGATCACACACATCATTTGTTAACTACTGTTTCTGCACTACTATATGAACTTTACTGTTTTTTGCTAGCTGCTTGTTCATCACGTTTTGAGATTTTCTATTTGATTTGTCGGCACGTTTTCTTTCCATTTTTGGTCTGGTCTCCACCCCCTCCTGTTGTTCTCTGCAGGCAGCCTGCAGTGGGTGGAGCCTGATAAGCGCCTCTAACAGCTCTTCTCCCTCTCCTTGTGCATCAGTGTAGCCTCATCAGTGCAAATCAGTGCAGCCTCATCAGTGCAAATCAGTGCAGCCTCATCAGTGCCCATCAGTGTAGCCTTATCAGTGCAGCCTCATCAGCACAGCCTCATCAGCGCCCATCGGTGTAGCCTCATCAGCGCCCATCGGTGTAGCCTCATCAGTGCCCATCGGTGTAGCCTCATCAGTGCCCATCGGTGTAGCCTCATCAGTGCCCATCGTTGTAGTCTCATCAGTGCCCATC
The DNA here is from genome assembly GCF_042186555.1 of Aquarana catesbeiana. Lineage (NCBI taxonomy): Eukaryota > Metazoa > Chordata > Amphibia > Anura > Ranidae > Aquarana > Aquarana catesbeiana. Next base: position 30,880,544 of record NC_133334.1, on the reverse strand, counting down.
GGTGTAGCCTCATTAGTGCCCATCAGTGTACCCTCATCAGTGCAGCCTCATCAGCACACATCAGTGCAGCCTCATCAGTGCCCATCTGTGTAGCCTCATGAGTGCCCATCAGTGTACCCTCATCAGTGCCCATCAGTGTACCCTCATCAGTGCCCATCAGTGTACCCTCATCAGTGCCCATCAGTGTAGCCTCATCAGTGCCCATCAGTGTAGCCTCATCAGTGCCCATCAGTGTAGCCTCATCAGTGCCCATCAGTGTAGCCTCATCAGTGCCCCTCAGTGTAGCCTCATCAGTGCCCATCAGTGCAGCCTCATCAGTGCCCATCAGTGCAGCCTCATCAGTGCCCATGAGTGTAGATCAGTGTAGCCTCATCAGTGCCCATCAGTGTAGCCTCATCAGTGCAGCCTCATCAGTGCCCATTAGTTCAGCCTCATCAGTGCCATATTAGTGAAGTCTTATCAGTGCCGCCTCATCAGTGCCCATCAGTATAGCCTCATCAGTGCAGCCTCATCAGTGCACATCAGTGCAGCCTCATCAGCGCACATCAGTGCAGCCTCATCAGCGCACATCAGTGCAGCCTCATCAGCACACATCAGTGCAGCCTCATCAGCACACATCAGTGCAGCCTAATCAGTGCCCATCAGTGTAGTCTCATCAGTGCAGCCTCATCAGTGCCCATCAGTGTAGCCTTATCAGTATCTAACCGTGTAGCCTCATCAGTGCAAATTAGTGCAGCCTCATCAGCGCAGCCTCATCAGTGCAAATCAGTGCAGCCTCCTCAGTGCAGTCTCATCAGTGCCCATTAGTGTAGCCTCATCAGCACACATCAGTGCCCATCAGTGTAGCCTCATCAGTGCACATCAGTGAAGAAGAAAAATTATGTATTTGCAAAATTTTAAAACAGAAACAAAATTTTCCGTCTTTTTACATTTGTTTATCGAACAATAAAAAACCCCAGTGGTGATTAAATACCACCAAAAGAAAGCTCAGTCTCAAAAAAATGATAAAGATTTCATATGGGTACAGTGTTGCATGACCGCACAATTGTCATTGAAAGTGCGACAGAGCTGAAAGATGAAAACTGGCCTGGGCAGGAACGGAGTGAAAATGCCCGGTATTAAAGTGGTTAATGTGTTTGTGCCTTGCGTTCAGCTTTAACATGGTAATGTCATTTCAAAAGTTATTATTTGGTTTTCAAATCTGCAGCTTTCATTTTCGGGGGCTTGTGCGGTGACTGACACTTTTTTCTGCACTTATGCAAGCAGCGGACGGGCTTTTGGGGAGGAGTTATGCAAATATCAAAATGTCTTGATGGGTGGATGTCAAGTCTGGAGGAAGAGGGGTTTCCTGGCAGGCTAGGTAACGCCAACATGTAACGTTGAGCCTTTTACGATTGAAAAAAATGAAATTCAATGAATGGAAAGGGCGGGCCAGGGACAGTCAGGCTGGGGAGGGAAAGGGCTAGATGACGCTGGACATCCTCCAGCCAGGAAAGGAGGCGGGGCTCTGTCTGACCTGCTGCAGCTTCTAATGCACACTGTGAGAAGCTCACAGAGTGCAGTGAAATCTGGAGACTGAACAACTGTGCAAGACTGAAGAGAGGGATGTCGTTCATCTGTAAATAATATACTGTATAAGTAATTTTTCTTTTTTTTTTTTAATACAAGGGCGATTAAATCTTTGCTCCTACGAGTGTACATCCCTCCATTAGTTCTAAAAAGTGCTAAAATCCTTTTATTGCCCCGTCTGCTCACGCATGGCTCTCAGATGTAGAAGGGAGGTCGAGGAATTCTTGTTGTCATAGGCTGGAAGGTGGAATACTATTAAAGTCATCTATTTTCCCAGTGCAATTACAGGGATGGGGGTGGGGGGGAGCGGTCATAAAAAGGTGATCTCAGAAGAGTCATGGGGGGGGGGGGGGGGGGGCTCTTATCTGCCACTGTCAGGAGTAATACCGACTTCAAACTCATTCCTCAGGCTTAACTTCTCAGAAACATCCTGCGTTTAATGGTCATTAAATGACAGCAGCCTTTAAATGATGAGGGCCATAAGAGAGCGATAGGAGCTGGAGCGAAACCTGTGACTGCCTTGTAAAGGGCAATTTCGGCACACATGGAAAGCAAAGACAGGAATAGTTTTACCTGGTGGAGGACTTGCACATACTCTTTTGATTCCCCCCTCACTACTGTGCCATAGCAATAGGAGGGTGACAACACTTTTCAAAGCAGCATGCAGGTTCTGTGGTCACTGCCTCAACTGCTTTAGACTATGTAGCAAACTGACAACACTGATTTGTTGACAGTTATCAAGCAAAGCAGACACACTTATTCACTTCCACTGAAAGGCTTATTTCAACTTTCAGCATGTGTGGTAACCCACAGAAGCTGCCAATAACAAAATGCTTACATTACAGGACTGAGGCCTGCCTACTTACAGGTCTTGAACTCCAGTAAGATTAGTTCACGGGTACAGCTATGTGCAGGTACCTTGGGGTGGAGAAACTTTAGTTTGATGGACAACTTTGCATGCCAGTTTTTTTTTTTTTCAGTGAGCAAATGGGATGCAAATAATGAAAAGTGAACTCCAGACAAAGCCATTAAAACTTGCATGTAGCAGAAGGTCTGCTGTTTATAACTCCCTTCTGTTTGCATGACAGCCAGCACTCTTCTGAGAAGGCTTTCCACAAGAGTTTTGAGGATGTCTGCGGGGGATTTGTACTTATTTAGCCAAAAAACGCATTTCTGAGGTCAGGTACTGGTGTTGGATGAGAAGACCTGGCTCACAATGGGCCTTCCAATTCATCCCAAAGATGTCCAGTAGGGTTGAGGTCAGGACTGTTGTGTTCCTCCACACCAAACCATGTCTCACAATTGGGCCTTCCAATTTATCCCAAAGGAGTTCAGTAGGGTTGAGGTCAGGGATCTCATGTTCCTCTACAGCAAACCATGTCTCACAGCGGGCCTTCCAATTCACCCAAAAAGGTGCACAATAGGGTTGGGGTCAGAAATCTTGTGTTCCTCTACACCAAACTATGTTTCACAATTAGCCTTCCAATTTATCCCAAAGGGGTTCAGCAGGGTTGTGATCAGGACACTCGCGTCCTCTACACCAAACTCCCGAAAGCATGTCTCACAATGGGCCTTCCAATTCATCCCAAACATGTTGAGTAGGGTTGAGGTCAGGACTCTCGTGTTCCTCCACACCAAACTCACAAAACCATTTCTCACAATTGGGCCTTCCAATTTATCCCAAAGGTGTTCAGTAGGGTTGAGGTCATGACGCTCATGTACCTCTACACTAAACCATGTCTCACAATGGGCCTTCCAATTTATCCCAAACGTCTTCAGTAGGGTTGTGGCCAGGACTCTCACTTTCCTCCACACTAAACTGACCAAAGCATGTCTCACAATGGGCCTTCCAGTTCATCCCAAAGGTGTTCAAATAGGGTTGAGGTTAGAAGACTAGAGTTCCCACCATACCAAACTATGTCTTTATAGACTATGCTTTGTGCACTTGGACTCAACAATTTTGAAGGGTCTGCACACACTTTTGGCCCTACAGTGTACTATCACCTAAAAAAATTAATGGTTACCCTTTGGAGTAGAGTAAACTAGTGCGTGCCTTTGCAGGGCAAAGTAACAGGTTGACTTTAATCCTGGTCTCCCTATCTATTCATACCTAACTTCCCTTTGCTCCTGTGATGATCTGTTCTTTACGAAAGTGAAGTGACTTACTCTATATAAAGGAGAATGTGAGTTACTCCTCTTGTGGTATGGCTGATCGGGCATTAAAAGGAGATGGGGAAAAATTTCTTGGCGCTTACACAGGGCTTACTCTCTAAGCTTTTGGTGGCTGAACTAAACAGGGTGAGGAGAGATGGTAAGGCAAGCATAAGCAGCTGACAGGGTTCCCGCATTACCGAAGCACAAGTTCACTTTAAATAAGTCTTGCTATGGAAGAACTTACCTTCTGGTGGGTCCTTGTTCTGATTATTCCACACAACCAGTAGCTTGGACAAACTGGGGACTTTGGACACCTCGGTAATGACCCGGAAGAGGCTCTCAATGCGGTCGTACGTCAGGACAACGGCAGTAAAGCCTTGGGACTGGGGTGGGATCAGTGGCAGGAAGAGTGGGTTGTTCACGCTACTCCACTTCTACGAGAGATATAAAAAAAAAAGAAAATTGATAGAGATCGCAGAAAACACAATACAAATACAAAACAAATTATGGAGAACCCAGAGAACATGAATCATGCTTTAACTTTCTCTATAGACTATTAGTGAACACCAACGCACTGTTGATGCCCACCTCAAATCCTCACCTCCCTTCTGTGAGCCCTCTTTATCAACAGTACTGTGTACTGGGTACTCCCACTTAAAGCCTGATTTCAGCTGGTATGTGACAACTTAACATGGATACAAATGGTTGTCAACCTACAGTATGAGTAGATATGAGCTTGGTTAGGTAGCGTCCTGGTCAGGATTCAAACCAGTGACCCTAGTCCTGCAAGGCAGAAGTGCTAACCAATAAGTAACATTTGGGGGTTCCATTGTATGAAATATACAATGCTTTGAACTGCAATGAGCAAAAGAGATTTTTTTTTGCACTCACTATAAAATCCTCATCTCTGATGGTCACTGAGGGACACAGCTTCTTCCCATCTTGTTAAGTAGACCTGTTGATATGGCTGTTTGTCAACTCTAGTGCTTGCAAAAACTGAGCATGTTTGGTAGGGATGGGATTATGGTGTGTGGGAATGCCCCCTAGTGTCCAATCCTCCTGTAGGTGGCAGCATAACCCATAGTATGGAATATACTTTACTGTCCCCCAAAGAACACTATAGAATAGGGTTTCTTAACCAGGGTTCCATGAAATGCTAGGGTTCCTCCAGAGGTTTGCTAGGGAGTCCTTGAGTAATGAGCATTTTCTGACTCTTAGATAAGTTCCCACTGATCTGTTTAGCTATCTGTAAAGGGGTATTTCTTCCCACTGACCATAACAACTAATGTATCATGGAGTTGTAGATATAGTCATTTTTAGCAGGAGTGCCCCAAGACCAGAAAGTTATTTCAAGGGTTGTTCCTCTGTGTTAAAAAGGTTGATATAGAAAGATACTTTAAAAAAAAAGTTAAATTTTGTGTAAGGAGATCCCTGTATGTGACAATGACAATACTGTGCTAATGTACACAGCAGGGCGAAGTTTTGGAAGTCGAATAAACAAATGCGCAGCTCATTACAGCCAATGGGGGCACCCACACTTTCCACGTCCAGTGGAAATTGCCCTCCTTAGTCCCGCGTCTCCGGAGCTGGACAGAATTCCCTGGGAAAGGAAACGCGACGCAGTGTAGCAAAGACGGGACGCTGACACAAAGTGGGCATGCGGGAGCACAAAGTAAATAAAAGCGCCCACGGTACAGACAGATTAAATGACTCAAACAAAACGACAGTTGTGCTTTTGGAAAGGAAAAAATAGCCAAGGAACCCATTAAAGAATTTTTTTTTTTGGGGGGGGGGGGGGGGGCACAAAATAACTAAAAGTACTTCTCTAAGATTGATTTTTACAGAGTTTACAAGATTTGAATTTTAATTAGGCAGACCAAAACTGTAAAGCATTCGTCCCTGGATGCTGCCAATGAGATGGAACCCAGAGGGGTTGGCAAGCGAGGGCATACACAGTCTGTTCCTAATACAGCGCCAGCATGGATCAAGCAGACAAGTGGGGGGGGGGTGATCGTGGGTAATGGTCACCATTGGACAGGAATCAATAAACACATAGGTATGTTGATTTAAAAAATAAAAATAAAAAAATAACTTGCAAAATAATGAATACATTAAAAACGAGCCACAAAAGCAAACTCTGTACAATGCTATAGCCTAGGGGAGCGAATATGGAGAGAGTCTGGGAATCGCTATTTAGTGATGTTTACAGGCATGTACTAGCGATCGGGACTCCCGGGAGTTTCCCGGTGGGCTGATGGCTCGGTGGGATGGTTTCAGCGACAGCAGAGGTGGAGCGGGCAGGGACTCCCAAACCCTGTCCACCAATAAGCTAATTTCCTGCTGTGCAGCCGTTTGGAAAAAAAAACTTCATCGGGCCCCCTCTGTTCAGAAGGGGCCGGGGGACAGAAAACGGACTATTTCATCACTTTCAGCTTTGGGCGGATTAATCTGCAGCAGCGCACTACACAGTTGAAGGCTGGCCTGTGCTATATCAGTATACTGGAGCCGACGGGAGCGCTGCTGCGGAATAATCCGCCTAAAGCCGAAAGTGATGAAATAGTCCACTTTCTGTCCCCTGCAAGGGGGAGACCCTGAGAAGTTTTTTTTTCTAAACAGCTACACAGCAGGAGTCGGGAGATTAGCCGATTGGTGGACAGGATTTGGGAGTCCCCACCCGATCACCTCGCCCCCCCCACTCAGTTTCCTCCAGCCCAGGTTTCCCAGCTCTGTGGTGCCCAGGAGGAAGGGAGAGGACCAGATGTACCAGCAGTGGACAGCTGGTCCCGGGCTCCCAGCTCCAGAGGAACCACCTGCAGGACGAGCACTGCACCCGGGACTTAGGCACCTTTGAGGCGGTGCTGATGGGCACTGATCAGGCTTCATTAATGGGCACTGGTGTGGCTGCATTACTGGGCACTGGTGTGGCTGCATTATTGGGCACTGGTATGGCTGCATTAACGGGCACTGGTGTGGCTGCATTATTGGACACTGGTGTGGCTGCCTTATTGAACACTGGTGTGGCTGCATTATTGGACACTGGCGTGGCTGCGCTGATAGGTACTGATGTGGCTGCGCTGATGGGCCCTGATCAGGCTGCATTAATGGGCACTGGTGTGGCTGCATTAATGGGCAATGGTTTGGCTGCATTAATGGGCACTCGTGTGGCTGCTCTGATGGGCACTGATCAGGCTTCATTAATGGGCACTGGAGTGGCTGCACTGATGGGCACTAATCAGGCTGCATTAATGGGCACTTGTGTGGCTGCACTGATGGGCACTGATCAGGCTGCATTAATGGGCACTGGTGTGGCTGCATTAATGGGCACTGGGGTGGCTGCGCTGACGGGCACTGGGGTGGCTGCGCTGACGGGCACTGGGGTGGCTGCGCTGACGGGCACTGGGGTGGCTGCGCTGACGGGCACTGGGGTGGCTGCGCTGACGGGCACTGGGGTGGCTGCGCTGACGGGCACTGGGGTGGCTGCGCTGACGGGCAGTGGGGTGGCTGCGCTGACGGGCACTGGTGAGGCTGCATTAATGGGCACTGATGTGGCTATGCCCTGTCCTATGCCCAATAGTGGAATGTTTTTATTTATGTTTTTTTTGCGCAATTGCGTAAAGTTTATATACTGTTTTTGTGCGCGTTTGCAAAATTAAAGGGGGCCATTCTGGATGAAGTCCAGGGCCAAATTTTTGCCCCAGTCCAGCCCTGGATGTTTATGTTACCTTTTTATATACATGTTTGTCAAATTCTAATAAAAAAAATTGTATTTTTATAAACCTTGCTGCACTTTAGTACGAGCATTACTCTCGTTATAACCCCCCAGGCCACTTGTTTTTTTTGGTGCTAAAAACTCAACTTTGTTCTATGTGGTAGCTGAATGGGAGGACAGTTCTAATGATCTGTTCAAAAAGGTTTGCCTATTTTGCATCTCAGCGCCCCCTATACTCCCCATCCACCGGTGACTCTGCAACGCAGCTCCCCCTGCTTCCCCTCCCTGCAGTGAAATCAAGCCCAGCTCCTTCTGTTCTCCCCTTCCTGCAATGACTCTGCAACTCCGCTCCCGCTGCTTACCCCCCCCCCCCACCTCGTTGCTCTGAAACTCAGCTCCCCCTGCTTCCCCCTCCCAGCAGTGGTTCTTCATCTCAGCTCCCCTCCCGTTTTCCCCTTCCACCGGTGACTCTGCAACTCAGCTCTCCCTGCTTCCCTCTCCCAGCAGTGGTTCTTCATCTCAGCTCCTCCTGCTTCCCCCTCCCAGTAGTGACACTGAAGCTCAGCTACCCCTTCTTCCCCCTTCTCAGCAGTGATTCAGCAACCGGGCTCTTCTTTTCCCACCTTCCAGGAGTGACTTAGCAGCTTAGCTCTCGCTTCTTTCCCTCTCCTGGCAGGAACTCAATGGTTTAAAGCGGAACTTCCCTCAAAAAAATGAAGTCCCACTGGTTCACTTCCTCCCCTCAGCCTGTACAGTTTTTTTTTCTAGGGGGGCCTGCCCCCCCCCCCCCCCCACACAGCCTCATGAGACATGTTACATTGCATTCACAGAGCGCCACATAAGCTCACGCCATCACAGTGGGGGGCGAGCTGTGGCTCCTTGCGAAACCACAGCCAGGTCCCATGTCCAAGATGGGGGCACAGGGGGTTCTGCCACTGGATTCAAGGCACTGGTAAGTACCTGTTTTCTCCCCTTCCAGATTATCTGTTCTGTGCTCATCTCAAAGCTTAGAAGGTTTTGAGAGATAAAACAGGGGGAGCTGAGCTGCTGAGTTTCTGGTGGGAGGGGTGAAACAAAGGTAACTGAGCTGCTGAGTTTCTGGTGGGAGGGGTAAAACAGGTGTTGCTGAGCTGCTGAGTTTCTGGTGGGAGGGGCGAAACACGGGGAGCTGAGCTGCTGAGTTTCCGGTGGGAGGAGTGAAACAGGGGGAGCTGAGCTGCTGAGTTTCCGGTGGGAGGGGTGAAACAGGGGGAGCTGAGCTGCTGAGTTTCTGGTGGGAGGGGCGAAACAGGGGGAGCTGAGCTGCTGAGTTTCTGGTGGGAGGGGCGAAACAGGGGGAGCTGAGCTGCTGAGTTTCTGGTGGGAGGGGTGAAACAGGTGTTGCTGAGCTGCTGAGTTTCTGGTGGGAGGGGCGAAACAGGGGGAGCTGAGCTGCTGAGTTTCTGGTGGAAGGGGTGAAACAGGTGTTGCTGAGCTGCTGAGTTTCTGGTGGGAGGGGTAAAACAGGGGGAGCTGAGCTGCTGAGTTTCTGGTGGGAGGGGTGAAACAGGGGCTACTGAGCTGCTGAGTTTCTGGTGTGAGCGGTAAAACAAGGGTAACTGAGCTGCTGAGTTTCTGGTGGGAGGGGTGAAACAGGGGGAGCTGAGCTGCTGAGTTTCTGGTGGGAGGGGTGAAACAGGGGCTACTGAGCTGCTGAGTTTCTGGTGTGAGCGGTAAAACAAGGGTAACTGAGCTGCTGAGTTTCTGGTTGGAGGGGTGAAACAGGGGCTGCTGAGCTGCCGAGTTTCTGGTGGGAGGGGTGAAACGGGGAGCCAAGCTGCTGAATCACTGCTAGGAGGGGGGAGCTGAGCTGCTAAATAACTGCTAGGACAGGGGTGCTGAGCTGTCGAGAGATGGACTTCAAGGCTTCTTCTGTAAACTTTGAGGATGAACTACTCCACAGTGCTTTCAGTTACATACCGGTATGTCACAAGCACGTTTTCTAAAGCTCATTTACTGCTTAAGAATGCGTAAATACTGGAATGTCCATGGATTGCAACTGGCTCACTTTAAGGTTTTTCGTGACAGCAGGCAGCGTGAACAAAGGCACACCTATATCCAGTTTCTGTCTTTAGGTTCGCTGTAACTCAGACATTGTACAAAATAAGGAGGACAGATTTATGCAGCCAATAGGTGTACATCTTCCATCCATTCCCTGTACACAAGGCCTCTATTGTCCGCTCGTACTGATACATATTCACAAGCATGGCTGTTCATATGGAAGCAGTCAGGAGTCCCTGCCACTACCAATTACCCCGCTGTGGAACACGGTATAAACAAGCCAGACTTCTGAGCACCTAGCTTTATGATGTGACCCAGGCCAGCCGCTAACAACACGTGAACTATGCCAAAACAGTTTTCTGGGGGCAACTCCGGGCTATCAGTCAAAATTTTAGTAAAAAAAAAAAAAAAGTGCAGATGGGTATAACTGTATCAGTCACAAAGCTGTTCATAGGCTATAATGCCATGTAATATACACAATGATAAAAGTACAATGCAAGATATACAATCTCCGGCCACTTTATTAGGTACACCTGTTCAACTGCTTGGTAACACTAATTGCTAATCAGCCAATCACATGGCAGCGACTAAATGCATTTAGGCATCTAGACGTGGTGAAGACGACTTGTTGAAGTTCAAACCGAGCATCAGAATGGGGAAGAAAGGGGATTTAACTGACTTTGAACATGGCATGTTTGTTGGTGCCAGACGGGCTGGTCTGAGGATTTCAAAAACTGCTGATCTACTGGGATTCTCACACACAACCATCTCTCAGGTTTACAGAGAATAGTCCAAAAAAAGAGAAAATATCCAGTAAGTGGCAGTTGTGTGGAGGAAAATGCCTTGATGTCAGAGGGGAATGGGCAGATGGTTCCAGATGATAGAAAGACAACAGTAACTCAAATAACCTCCTGTTACAAGCCAGGTATGCAGAATACAATCTCTGAACGCACAAAACATCGAACCTTGAAGCAGATGGGCTACAACAGCAGAAGACCACATTAAGTGCCACTCCTGTCAGCTAAAAACAGGAAACTGAGGCTACAATTTGCACAGGCTCACCAAAATTGGACAATAGAAGATTGGAAAAACATTGCCTGGTCTGATGAGTCTTGATTTCAGCTGCGACATTCAGATGGTCGGGTCAGAATTTGGTGTAAACAACATGAAAGCATGGATCCATCCTGCCTTGTATCAACGGCTCAGGCTGGTGGTTGTGTAATGGTGTTGGGGATATTTTCTTGGCACACTTTGGGCTCCTAAGTACCAATTGAGTATCGTTTAAATGCCATGGCCTACCTGAGTATTGTTGCTGACCATGTCCATCCCTTTATGACTACAGTGTCCCCATCTTCTGATGGCTGCATCCAGCAGGATCATGTCACAAAGCTCCGATCATCTCACCACTGGACAATGAGGTCCCTGTACTGCAATGGCCTTCAAAGTCACCAGATCTAATCCAATGGAGCAACAAGGTAGACTGAACAGAGCCAATGTGAACATGCAAATTTAGACTTTTCCCAAAAGTCAGCAGCTAAGCCCTCATCTCTATATCGTTAACAAGGTATGATTTTTGAAGTATGGAGAGCAGCAACTGCCAATGGAAGTGCAGATGTGTTGTTGGTTAATAACCAGTTTTTTTGTGGGTAGATTGGATCAATGTTTTTGTCCACTATATCACCACTGGGAGTTTTTCTCTGAGTTCATTGACAGACACAGATCTTCTGGATTCCTGACTGTAGGGTTATAGCACCACCTACAGGAGTAGGACACTAGGCAGGAAAAGAACTCCGCCTATGGGCAGTCCTAGCTGGTGTAAACCCCCTCTCTGCTATGGGCAAGCCGGTTAGTTACAAAGCACTGTTAGAAGGAGAAACTCCAATAGAGGGGTGGGTGTTGTGTCCCTCAATTAACTCAAATTAGTTCATAGTTTTAATTTAAGAGTCCACCAAATCTGGTAAGCATTGTTATTGTACACATAGGTGGTAGAACACATGGAGGATTGATGGCATATACCTAGGATCTTCTTCATTCACTCACCATCTTTTTGGGACATTTGAGATCACTGCCTTTGCTTTGGGACTACCTTTTTACTATATCATTTTCTTATTTATTATAGATATGTAGAGTTGGCTGCCACGCCTTTTCTTGGACTGTCCATTAGCACCAAAAGAGAATCCCTCCCGAAGGAGGCCATAGCAGACAGGCACACACGAACTGTCCGGACCACATCCAGGAAGTGCAACACAACCGCCCTATAGTGCGACAATGGTGGAAACAAGGAAGACAGGACAATATCCTCATTCAGGTGCAAATCCGAAACCACCTTCGGAGAAAAGGATGGGCATGAACGGCAAACCACCTTATCCTTGTGCAAGACCAGAAAGGGAGACTCAAAAGATACGGCTGCCAGTGCCGACATCCATCGCATAGAACTGATGCCAATCAAGAAGGCAACTTGAGAAAAAGTAAGCTGGGGATACCCCAAATACTCCCAAAGGGAGGCAGCTGGAGGGCTGAAGAACCAAGTTCAGGTACTATAGCATCAACAAAAACTTGCCTGTAATGGTGCGCAAAGCAAGCTGTTGCGCAAAGCCCCATAAGAGAAATGCCAAAAACCCAAGCATAGAGAAGGAACATGGACAGACCCCTAGAGCCCCATCCTGGAGCAACAATATCTTCTGAGACGTACACTTGCATGCCTTCAAAATTGCACGGATCACCAAACCCAACAACCCCCTGTACCTCAAAAACCTGGTCCCAAAAGCCAGAGACAGTAACAATGGGTGGAAGACCAAACCCTTGGGCAGAAGGTCCTTTAACTGGATTGCCTATAGCAGAGAGGGGATTTATACCAGCTATGACTGCCCATAGGTGGTGCTGGGCTCTTTTTCTGCCTAGTGTCTACTCCTGTAGGTGGCACTATAACCCTATGGTCAAGAATCAGAAGAGCTGTGTCCATCAATGAAAGTAAGAGGAAAAAAACTCTGCTAAGGGCTATCTTACATAAACTGACCACATAGACCAACACAATTTTGGCAAAAAAAAACAAAAACAATGTGGCAGGTTCTCTATACCCTTCACAGGCACATGTAAAATGTATTTTTTTAAATTACAATTTTATATCAATTTGAAAACTTGGCCGGTTTGATTTTATGCAGATTGGTCAGTTGATAGCCTCCCATGAAATATTATTTCTATGCTTACTCTTCAACTCACACCTTTAGTCTCCATCGCTTAGTTACTGACATATCCTATGGATGTAAATCACAAAATACTACGGAGGGGTGGGGACTCAAAGGGGAGGGGGGTTTTGGAGATAGCGATCACTTGGGCTTTAAGTCAATCTCAGCTGTAGTATACCTTTTTATTCTTTTTTGTACATGTGAGTTTAAGATTTCTAATGCTGTACCTGCACTGTATCAGTTCCCAAATAGTCCACCAGCCATAGAACAACCATATAAACTATATCCACAGCTCCCGTCTCAGTAACGCGATACAAATCTGGCTAATTAACAGGTGCTGGCGAAATCCCAGTCATCCCAAATCCCCATAGATAGAGCAGCTGTCTGCTTCCACCTGCTGACCCCGAGAGGACACAGAGGACACAGCATGAGCTGGAAGAGAAGCATCCATGTGTCCAACCAGAACTGTCCAAGCCCGGAGCTTCAGGGCAGAACAATGGCGTGTACAAGAACCGCCCGGGGGTCTGGAATTCCAGAGCCAACTGAAAAGAAGTGAACAGAGGTCCCCCCCCCACCCGTCCTACTCCGCAGAACCATTAACACCCTGACAGTCCGCGCTAGCTGGTCATTAACCACTTCCACTTAACAAGTGGCCTACAAGAGAAACACTTGCAAATAGGCCTTTCAAGGCTTACACTCAAGTGCAATGGGGAGTCGGGCCGCCTGCCTGCCTGCCTGCGTGTCTGCTGTCTGAGACCTTTTGACCTCTTCTGCATCAAAAGGTAAAATTAGGCACCGGCGACAGCCAATAATTTAGTTGGGTCAGAAGGGAGGGGACTTGGTGACTGCTCACCGACAGGAAGAAAAGGGACACTGCTTAATCTGTACTCAGATGTTAATGCCCAGCTCCGGGCACAACAAAACATACCCTTGCATGGGCTCCTTCTCACATTAAATATACATTAGTAATAATATATATATATAATTTTTTTTGTTTTGTTTCTTTTTGAACTGTACATATGGACGTTTATATTTATCTTAATTTTTCTATTTTTGATCACTAATTACGGTGGTTTAATAAAGTTTTTGCACGAATATAATTTAATACAAATTTGGTGTCAATTTACAGGTAGAAGATTTTGGGTTTATTAGGAACCTTTAACCCCAATTTGCATCACTTATCTATGAAGTTAGGTGTTGCTTCACACACTGCTGCTTGCACACATAGACATCTCACTATATGTTAGTTTATAGGATGTTTTTATGTTTATCTAGCACAAGGTTTTATAAACTAGTAGAGTATTATACCCATACTGGTTGCCGCACCATTTGCTTATCTACCTTTACATATAGAGGGTTTTAATTAATCACCTTCTGGCCTATAGGTAATGCCACCAACCCCACCTTTGTTTTAATTTGTCATTATAGCCCCTTGTGGGAGTTTATTAGGGGAGGCTAAAAACCATAGTTGTATCCTAAGCGCGGAGCCCTTACTTTTTTTTCTATATACACTATATCACCAAAAGTATTGGGACACCAACCTTTACATGAACTTTAATGGCATCCCAGTCTTAGTCCATAGGGTTCAATATTGAGTTGGCCCACCCTTTGCAGCTATAACAGCATCAACGCCTCTAGGAAGGCTGTCCACGAGGTTTAGGAGTGTGTCTATGGGGATGTTTGACCATTCTTCCAGAAGTGCATTTGTAAACTCAGGCACTGATGTTGGATAAGAAGGCCTGGCTCGCAGTCTCCGCTCTAACTCATCCCAAAGGTGTTCTATCGGGTTGAGGTCAGGACTCTGTGCAGGCCAGTCAAGTTCCTCCACCCCAAACCCGCTCATCCATGTCTTTATGGACCTTGCTTTGTGCACTGGTTAACGAAATCATTTGGTGAAGGGGGGGATGATTATGGTTTGGGATAATTTATCAGGGGTTGGGCTTGGCCCCTTAGTTCATCTTGGCGGGTGGATCGTTAATGGGCTCAACCACTGCTAGGTGGGACAATGAAATAGATTATAATAGTTGCCATTAACATTAAAGCTGAACTTCGGCCCCACAAACTTTCAGTTAAATATATTCCTCAATAGCTACAAAGGATCTAAATCCATTTTGTGAGTGCCAAATACACTATATTACCAAAAGTATTGGGACACCAACCTTTACACACACACACACACACACACACACACACACACACACACACACACACACACACACACACACACACACACACACACACACACACACACACACACACACACACACACACACACAAACTTTAATGTCATCCCAGTCTTAGTCCGTAGGGTTCAATATTGAGTTGGCCCACCCTTTACAGCTATAACAGCAGCAACGCCTCTAGGAAGGCTGTCCACAAGGTTTAGGAGTGTGTCTATGGGAATGTTTGACCATTCTTACAGAAGTGCATTTGTAAACTCAGGCACCGATGTTGGATAAGAAGGCCTGGCTCGCAGTCTCCGCTCTAATTCAACCCAAAGGTGTTCTATCGGGTTGAGGGCAGGCCAGTCAGCTTGGCCCCTTAGTTCCAGTGAAGAGAACTCTTAAGGCGTCAGCATACCAAGACATTTTGAACAATTTCATGCTCCCAACTTTATGGGAACAGTTTGGGGATGGCCCCTTCCTGTTCCAACATGACTGCGCACCAGTGCACAAAGCAAGGTCCATAAAGATATTGATGAGCGAGTTTGATGTGGAGGAACTTGACTGGCCTGCACATCAACCCGATAGAACACCTTTGGGATGAATTAGAGTGAAGACTGCGAGCCAGGCCTTCTTATCCAACATCAGTGCCTGAGTTTACAAACACGCTTCTGGAAGAATGGTCAAACATTCCCATAGACACACTCCTAAACCTTGTGGACGGCCTTCCCAGAAGAGTTAAAGCTGTTATAGCTGCAAAAGGGTGGGCCAACTCAATACTGAACCCTACAGACTAAGACTGGGAGGCCATTAAAGTTCATGTAAAGGCAGGCGTCCCAATACTTTTGGTAATATAGTGTATTTGGCACACACAAAATGGATTTAGATCCTTTGTAGCTATTGAGGAATATATTTAACTTTTAAGTTTGTGGGGCCGAAGTTAAGCTTTAATAGTAACGGCAGCTATTATAATCTATTTCAATGTCCCACCTAGCAGTGGTTCGGCCCGTTAACGATCCACCCGCCAAGATGAACATAGTGTCATGACAGATGAAGAATGCAACTCTTTTTTAGTTTCCCCTGGTATTTTTAAGTTTTCTTTCTTTTTTTTTCCCTTCTCCTTAAATACCAACCCTCAACCGCCAATGTGGTTTCAATTACGAATAACCAGACCTTAGAAAAAGGAAAAGCCTTGATTTATTCTGTGTTTTGGTCCAATTATGCACAATGTATTTCCACGGCATACTCTGAGAAAGAATGTCAGCGTGATTCTCATCCTGCGATGGTTAAAGGGCAGGAGGGGATCCTGATTAACCCCTTCGCTGACGGGAGACTTTTTTTTTTTTTTTCGCTCTGGCGCGGCGCGATTTTCTCCGGGGCCCGCCTGTGTTCTCCCATCAAGGGAAGACGCGAAATTAGGCGTATAATGAGCAGAAGCAATAGACGGGCTGATCTGCTATCAATTTTCCAAAAAGAGATAAGCCAACCCTAGTGAGAATTGGAAAGCAATGCTATTTTTATTTCTTTGTGAACGGGCTTGGAAGGGATGGTTATTATCCGAGGTTCATCGGTAGTTTCCAAATCAAACACGCTTTGGCTTACGTCGAAAAAGGAAAAAAAAAAAAAGTGTCAGAGATAAGCAAATCGGAGGAGGTAGCGAGCCCAAAAAGGAAGCGCTGGGATCCAAAAGAAGACTGGACATTAACAGTGAAAACTAGAAGATACAAGGACTCTGTGATGGGAGATCAGAGGCACGGCCTCTAGGGGGCGCTTTGGATAGATTTCAAGGAGGACAGAAAAAAAAAAAAAACAGGAGCGCCGATCGTTCAGAGGCCGCGCATAATTTATTGCATTGTGAAACATCAAATGGATACGCCAATGTGTCTCGGGGGCTCTAATAGGCCCCTTAAAAGCTTAAAGCGATATTATTAAAGCCTTGTTTTAAAAAAAAGAAATAATAAAAATAACAAACATGCTATACTAATCTGCTCTGTGTAGTGGTTTTGCACAGAGCAGCCCGGGTCCCGCTCTTCCCGGGTCCCACGCAGATGCTCCTGGCTCCTCCCTTTTGCCGGGTGCCCTTGGAGGGCACCCAAGAAGGCGCATTCCCGAAGCCGCGGCTCTGTGTCTCCATTCACACACAGAGTCGCAGCTTGGCCCCACCCCCTCTGTCTCCTAAATGGCTCACTGGCTGTGATTGACAGCAGCGGAAGCCAATGGCTCCTGCTGCTGCCAAAAGCCTATCAGGAGAGCGAGAGTCCCCGGAGAGCCAAGGCTCTCGTGGACGTCGCTGGATCGAGGGGGGGCTCAGGTAATTATAGGGGGGCTCAGGTAAGTATAGGGGGGCTCAGGTAAGTATAGGGGGGCTCAGGTAAGTATAGGGGGGCTCAGGTAAGTATAGGGGGGCTCAGGTATGTATAGGGGGGCTCAGGTATGTATAGGGGGGCTCAGGTATGTATAGGGGGGGGCTCAGGTATGTATAGGGGGGGGGCTCAGGTAAGTATAGGGAGGTGGGGGGGTGGCGGCACACAGAAAGTTTTTTGTTACCTTCATGCATAGAATGCATGAAGGTAAAAATACCTTGAGCCTTTACAACCACTTGAAAGCTAAAGTTTATTCTGCTTATATTTTGCCTTCTCTGGTCCCCCCCCCCCCCCATTAATATTCCAGTGACATTTTTAAATTAAACTTTTCCGATTCTGAGAGCTGAAATTACACACTGCAGAGCTCAGTGAGGAGAGATCTGAGATCTGATTGGAAGGAAGGGACACACCCCCCTTCACACATCACACAGAAGCAGAGCCGAGGCTGCCAATCACAGGCTGTGTGCTGGTGCTCCCTCCTGTCACCTTTTTAATCTTGGTGTCAGGATAACTTGTCACAAGTGACTCGTGCAGATAGCAGAGGAATAAGACAGCAGACAGAAATGACACTTAGTACACTTAATAGAGACAAGTACACACTATAAAGGGATGAGCTTTGTTCATATTTCATGCCTGAGGTTTACAACCACTTTAAAATGAATATTCTCCCTCACTGGCCACGTTTTTTCATCTCATCCTGAACCCTCCTCCTCTCTCAAATTTGCAAATGTTATCTTTTTATATGGAATTCTCCTCCCCCCCCTAATTTCTGGATTACAGCCTAGGCAAGAATGAGACTTCCTTTATCCGCATCCTCCTGGGATACCCACATCATGCATTCCAGAAGACCAAAGTTTATCCTAGCGTGATTGCTACTGGGGGTGGGGGGCGGATTTTTCTTCCTCGTACTTGTAGCCAGCCTCCTGATGATGCAACGTGGCTCATCATTAGAAGCCCAGCTGCAAAAAACCCTGAGAAGCCAGTCAGCCCCCGATGACGTCACAGAAGAAGATAGAGGAGCAGGATACGGTGTGCAGCAGCAGCAGCGCAGTGGATTGTTACAGAACACCTCTGGACTGCTTGGGAATGTGAGTATGATGGATTACTCAGTGAAAAAGGGAAGGGGTGGGGGTGGGGAGATCCTCTTTAAGGAGGTCCAAAACACACAAACAAGAGAAATAAAAGGATCTGCGTTGTCTAGGATCACCAATCATTTCATGTTCCAAACAGAAAAACAGCAGCTGGAATCTGATTGGCTTTTATGGAGAGTCTCTTTGCCTCCATATTGTTATCCATATGGGAAAGTACAGGGATGTAACCTACCACAGAAGGGGGGTCATTCCATTCTTCATAAGATCTTGAAGCATACGGATAGATCCGATCGTTTATGATTTGAAGTGTGGTCAAGGCGATGGTCTTCATTGACCTAAAGTAACCTTCCCAGAACCAGCGAGCCTGAGAACAAGAAGTAAAAAAAGGATGTTATCATCCAGACAACCATTTCACGTTAATAATGATAATAATAGCAATGATGCTAATAATAATAATAATAATAACAACAATAATAATAACAATAATAATAACAACAATAATAATAACAATAATAATAACAACAATAATAATAATAATAATAACTGCTTTAATGTTAACTTATCACGGCATTTCCAACACTGATTTGACCACAGAATGTGCAGCTTGTCACCAAAAACGGCTTTACATACCTCAAGTTGGCTGTAACAATGTCGCTATTGACCTGACACTGCTTTACACACAATAATTTTATACTTCCCGTAAAATATTTTTCTTGGGATCCATTGAGGGACACAGGAAATCTTAAGGTGTCACTAAACGCACATCATAAAAAAAAAAAAAAAAAAAAAAAAAAAAACTATCAATAAATGGTGTATAACATTCTGTTCATAGTCAGTCACTGCGACATTCGCTTTCTGTATTCTGCAAAAAAACCTGGTTGATCCTGCTGCTCTCTATCTCCCCCTTCTGTCTATGTCGCCAATTCAGCTAGGGATTTTGCAGCTGTGTTGGCAACTCTGCACATGCTCAGTTTTCAGTGAGTTTCTATGCTGAGCATTTCCTCCCTATCACATCTGAGCAGCCCATGTGACTATAGAGTCACACATGTGGGTGTATACATAGTGGTTTTTAATGATTTTTAATTTAATTTTATTTTTTTGAACATGTGACTAGCAGCAGGGGACTAGAAGCTCCTTGTTTATGTTTACCTGCAGACAGGCTGGGAGAGATCTGGTCATGTGACGGCTGTATATCCATTGGGAAAAAAGGTACAGTAACGCCTTGGATTGCGAGTAACGCGGTTAAGGAGTGTTTCGCAATACGAGCTATTATTTTTTTAAAATCCTGACTTAGTTTACAAGCGTTGTTTCGCAAAACGAGCAGGATTCAAGCCTCTGCGGTGTACAGTACCGCATGTGGCCAGAGGTGCGAGGGCACCGGTGACATTCGGAGCCGCTCGGATGCACTCAGAAACACTCGGTTCCCGAGTGTTTCCGAGCCTCTCCGAGTGCATCTGAGCGGCTCCGAGTGTTTCCCGTGCCCCCACCTCTGGCCACATGCGGTACTGCATACCATAGAAGTCACTGTGGAACTAATTATCTGAGTTTCCATTGACTTCTATGGGCAAACTCGCTTTGATATATGAGTGCTTTGGATTACAAGCATTCTGCTGGAACGAATTATGCTCGCAATCCGAGGTTCCACTGTACTTAGATGTTTTTTAATCAACCACTTGCTGAACGCCCTATAGCAGTTTTCCTGCTACAGGGCGGCAGCTGTGTGCCGGATCACATATACAGTATCTCACAAAAGTGAGTACACCCCTCACATTTTTGTAAATATTTTCTTCTATCTTTTCATGTGACAACACTGAAGAAATGACACTTGTCTACAATGTAAAGTAGTGAGTGTACAGCTTGTATAACAGTGTAAATTTGCTGTCCCCTCAAAATAACTCAACACACAGCTATTAATGTCTAAACCGCTGGCAACAAAAGTGAGTACACCCCTAAGTGAAAATGTCCAAATTGGGCCCAATTAGCCATTTTCCCTCCCCGGTGTCATGTGACTCGTTAGTGTTACAAGGTCTCAAGTGTGAATGGGGAGCAGGTGTGTTAAATTTGGTGTTATCGCTCTCACTCTCTCATACTGGAAGTTCAACATGGCTCCTCATGGCAAAGAACTCTCTGAGGATCTGAAAAAAAGAATTGTTGCTCTACATAAAGAGGGCCTAGGTTATAAGAAGATTGCCAAGACCCTGAAACTGAGCTGCAGCACGGTGGCCAAGACCATACAGCGGTTTAACAGGACAGGTTCCACTCAGAACAGGCCTCACCACGGTCCACCAAAGAAGTTGAGGTCACGTGCTCAGCGTCATATCCAGAGGTTGTCTTTGGGAAATAGACGTATGAGTGCTGCCAGCATTGCTGCAGAGGTTGAAGGGGTGGGGGGTCAGCCTGTCAGTGCTCAGACCATACGCCGCACATTGCATCAAATTGGTCTGCATGGCTGTCGTCCCAGAAGGAAGCCTCTTCTAAAGATGATGCACAAGAAAGCCCGCAAACAGTAAGACAAGTAGACTAAGGACATGGATTACTGGAACCATGTCCTGTGGTCTGATGAGACCAAGATAAACTTATTTGGTTCAGATGGTGTCAGGCCTGTGTGGCGGCAACCAGGTGAGGAGTACAAAGACAAGTGTGTCTTGTCTACAGTCAAGCATGGTGGTGGGAGTGTCATGGTCTGGGGCTGCATGAGTGCTGCCGGCACTGGGGGGCTACAATTCATTGAGGGAACCATGAATGCCAACATGTACTGTGACATACTGAAGCAGAGCATGATCCCCTCCCTTCAGAGACTGGGCCGCAGGGCAGTATTCCAACATGATAACGACCCCAAATACACCTCCAAGATGACCACTGCCTTGCTAAAGCAGCTGAGGGTAAAGGTGATGGACTGGCCAAGCATGTCTCCAGACCTAAACCCTATTGAGCATCTGTGGGGCATCCTCAAACGAAAGTTGGAGGAGCGCAAGGTCTCTAACATCCACCAGCTCTGTGATGTCATCATGGGGGAGTGGAAGAGGACTCCAGTGACAACCTGTGAAGCTCTGGTGAAATCCATGCCCAAGAGGGTTAAGGCAATGCTGGAAAATAATGGTGGCCACACAAAATATTGACACTTTGGGCCCAATTTGGACATTTTCATTTAGGGGGTGTACTCACTTTTGTGGCCAGCGGTTTAGACATTAATGGCTGTGTGTTGAGTTATTTTGAGGGGACAGCAAATTTACACTGTTATACAAGCTGTACACTCACTACTTTACATTGTAGTAAAGTGTCATTTCTTCAGTGTTGTCACATGAAAAGATAGAATAAAATACAAATATGTGAGGGTGTATTTACTTTTGTGAGATACTGTATATACGTGATTTCCGGGTAGCGGGTGCAAATGCACGCTGCCGGCGGCTCTCTCCCGCTGTGATTATACACAGTATAAGCTTATCAGCGGGTACTCAATGTCTGCCGGCACCCGCCGATTATTTGATACACAGGCAGAACGGCAGTCTGTCTATGTAAACAAGGCAGATTGCCGTTCTGTCAGTACAGAAGGCATGGATCCTGTGTTCCCGCAAAGTAGGGACATGGATCCATGCCTTTCCCTAGTAAAAGCCCCTCCCCCACAGTACACAAACAATGGCTAGGCACACCGTTAACCCTTTGATCACCCTAAATGTTTAACCCCCTTCCCAGCCAGTGTCATTAGTACAGAGACAGGAGGAATTGTAACCTTACCAAATCTATACTAGGCCTAAATAGTATAACCCCGCACCTCATCCCAAAAAATACAGAAAAACAAGAAGAAAAGGTGCCCCAAGGGGATTGTGTGGGTGAGGGGTATTGCCCGTAAAATAGTACAATAAGTATTGGAAAAATAGTACATTTTTATTTATAATTCATTATTAAATATATTAATTATTATTATTATATTATAATATTTATAATTCATTAAAAATTTACTATTTTTCCAATACTTATCGTACTATTTTACGGGCAATACCCCTCACCCACACAATCCCCTTGGGGCACCTTTTCTTCTTATTTTTAGTACAGAGACAGTGTATATTTTTAGCACTGATCACTGTATTGGTGTCACTGGTTCCCAAAAAAAAAAAAAAGTGCCAAAAGTGTCAGTTAGTGTCCAGATATTCGCCACAATATTGCAGTCCCGCTATAAGTCACTGATTGCCGCCGTAACTAGTAAAATAAATAAATAATAATATTAAAATTCCATAAAAATATCCCATAGTTTGTAAACGCTATAACTTTTGTGCAAACCAGTCAATATATTTTTATTGGGATTTTTACCGAAAATAAGCAGAAGAATACATATTATTCTAAATTTATGAAGAAATTTAATTTTTTACTTTTTTTTTTTAATTGGATATGTTTTTTAGCAGAAAGTAAAAAATATTGTTATTATTTCAAAATTGTCGCTCTTTTTTTTTTGTTTATAGCGCAAAAAAAAAAAAAAAAAAACACAAAGGTGATCAAATACCACCAAAATAAAACTCTATTTGAGGGGAAAAAAAAGGACAAATATTTTATTTGGGTACAGCGTCGCACAACCGCGCAATTGTCAGTTAAAATAACGCAGTGCCGTATCGCCTGGTCATGAAGGGGCGTAAATCTTCCGGAAATCAAATGGATACCAGGGTGACAACACAGGAGCACAACTGGGACACACACGATAACAGGAAGTGCCTGAACAAGGTTCTTTATGGCAGGATCATCAGGTATTTTTTTTAATGAAAAAAGCTGCAGATTTAACAAAATTGGAAATGACTTGGAATGACATTTAACATGTTAAAGCTTAGATGAGATTTTAGCGATTGGGTTTACATCTACTTTAAAGAAATAATAAATGATACAATTCCATTGTTTATTCAGTCGCATAGCCCTTAAGCCGCCATCATTCTTCTGTCCATGTTACAGAAGAGGTCACAGAGGCCACAAGACTGACACATCCAGAGAGCGTCCATGACATCATGTTCTGAGATCTCTCCTATCAATCCCCCCCCCCCCCCCAACCCGCACAGAAAAAAAAAGGGGGGGATGTTTGTCTTTTGGATCAGAGCGCTTGAATCGCTACCCTGTAACCGGAGTTCCAAAAATCATCCTTCCTTTCCCAGAATTCCTCCGCTCCAAATCCCAGTTTGCCAAGAATTATACCTTGAGGGATGCTGACCTCATGCTTAAAGCCTCTTGAGTTACAAAAGTTTCAAGGAGAGGGGGCCCCTCTGACGGGCTGACTATCAAATAAAGTGGTTTTAATTTACAGCCTCCTGGGTTTACCAATGGGCCGGTGGAAATTGCATGTGAAGGAGAGAGAAAAGAGAGAAGAGGCTGGGGGGGGTGGAGGGGCTCCGACTTCTACTGGCAGGAATCAGGCTCGCTGCTACGACTTGGATGAATGTGAGTATCCAGGTCTGTTTAGTCTGAAAACAGTGACTGAGAGAAGCCATGGCTAACCTGATACAAAGCCTATTAGCCCCATAAAAGAAGAGCTTGTTGGTGAACAAGGTGACATTTCGTGTATTTTTTTTTTCCCCCAATTTAAAATGTGTCATTTAAAGCCAAACTCCGGGCAAAAAAAGAAGAAAGTTTTCTCATGAAGTGGGGCTGTGCCCGTACCGTACGGGTCAACTGATCGTTTGTATATAGGGCTGTGGTCTCTAAACCAGGATGTGGCCCTTTGCTTGCTTTCTTCTGGCCCTTGGGGTACTATTCCTTCCACCAATACCAATGGCGGGCCACTATTCCTCCCACTGACACCAACGATGGGTCACTATTCCTCCCACCAATACCAATGACAGGGCACTATTCCTCCCACTGACACCAAGGACAGGGCACTATTCCTCCCACTAACATTAACAATGAGACATATTTCCTCCCACTGACACCAATGATGAGGCACTATTCCTCCCACTGACACCAATGATGGGGCACTATTCCTCCCACTGACACCAATGATGGGGCACTATTCCTCCAACCTATACCAATGACGGGGCACTATTCCTCCCACTGACAGTAACAATGAGACATAATTCCTCCCACTTACACCAACGATGGAGCACTATTCCTCCCACTGACACCAATGATGGGGCACTATTCCTCCCACCAATACCAATGACGGGGCACTATTCCTCCCACTGACATTAACAATGAGACATAATTCCTCCCACTGTCACCAATGGCGGGCCACTATTCCTCCCACTGACACCAAACGATGGGGCACTATTCCTCCCACTTACACCAACGATGGGGCACTATTCCTCCCACTGATACCAATGATGGGGCACTATTCCTCCCACCGATACCAATGATGAGGCACTATTCCTCCCACTGATACCAATGATGAGGCACTATTCCTCCCACTGATACCAATGATGGGGCACTATTCCTCCCACCAATACCAATTCTGGGGCACTATTCCTCCCACCGATACCAATGATGGGGCACTATTCCTCCCACTGACACCAATGATGGAGCAATATTCCTCCCATTAACATCAACAATGGGGCACTATTCCTCCCACCAATACCAACGACAGGGCACTATTCCTCCCACTGACATTAACATTGAGACATAATTCCTCCCACTGACACCAACGACAGGGCACTATTCCTCCCACTGACACCAACGATGGGGCACTATTCCTCCTACTAACATCATCAATGGGGCACTATTCCTCTAATACCCCAAAAATAGGGCATTGTTAACTCCCACCAACGCTAAGCCATTTTCTACTTCCTCTAGCCACAGTCCAGCCCCTCTAAAGTCTGAAGGACAGTAAACTGACTCTTTGCTTAGAAAGTAGAGATGCACCAAAAATCCGGAAAAATTTCGATATGTTTCGGTTGAAAAACATCGTCCGGAACTGGTGCTTTCGGCATTTTGCCGATTAAGAAAAAGGTGCCGATAATGGTGCCGAAAACGTAGAAACGCAACACTGGTGCGTTATTGATGCGTTCTTGCTGAGTTTTCAAAGCATTTCAAAGGAGAGGTGCATTTTTGGTTGCTTTAAGGCCTCATTCTCATGGGCAATGACATACAGGCCTATATAGGACATTTCTAAAGCAGTGCATGTAATGATTTTTAAATGGTACAACTCACACTGTGCGTTCAAGTTAATTGCATTTACATAAAATAGAAATCTTTGCATGCAAAAGATCCATTGAAGGCACCTAATGCAATTGTTTTTGCATATAAACCCAAAAGCAGACATACTTCCCAGATCAATTTTCTCCTGCAGGAATAAAACAAATTGCAGAGGGCCCGTGTGAATAAAGCCTAAGCCGGATGGAGAAGAAGAAAAAAAAAAAAAAAAATGAGATCTATTTGTTTAGCCCCAAAAGAGCGGCACCGACACAATGATTGTGCAGTTTACAGGCCAATAAACATAGTGGGAGAAGTACAATAAGGAAAGGACATCGTGTAACACTTCTTAATGGCATGTTGAGCAAAGCACGAGAACCGCTTGTAAAGCCTCCGAAATTCACTTGAAAAGAAACTCCCAAGGGAACGCCTCACTTAAATGCACAAGGAAAGCAGAAGATATGCCGGGATCGGTTATAAAGATTAATAGCCTGTTAAGGGGGCCATCCGTCTGTCTAAAACCCGAGATGATGGTTTAGTCTGGTGGCGTTACAGGGTTCCGCTCGCCTAACCGTTATATGCTCCCAAAGGCCAAAACGCAAGAGGAATTTTTTTTTTTCGAAAAGAAAAACGTCAGTTACAGTAAATCTTTATCCAAAATATTCTTTAGATGTGTAGGTGAATGCGATCGAAATAAAGTCACAAGGCAACGGCGCTGGAACGAATCCGCTAAGGGGAAGTTTATTTAGGATGAGCGTAAAACTGTCACAAACTGAGCAGATGATAAAAAAAAAAAAAGCATAGCAGAGGTTACCTTAAATCAATACAATATGTCAAAAGTATTTTGTAGATCCAAAACCTACAGGTGGTGTTGTATGCAAATCTTGACTTCCTTAAAAAAGTTAAGCTTGGCTTTGCCCCCCCCCCCCCCCCCCCGAATCGCCCTATTGATACTTTATTGCAATGGCCTGTGTCGACCTATTGGGAGGCAGGAGAGGGAGTCCTCACGGTCAACTTTTACAGGAAACGTTGATATTGTATATAAATTCTGATATCTTTATCTAAAAGTAGGCCCTCCACTGGCTTCTGATTGCCCAGCGAATTCAATTTCAAATACTAACAACATACAAAGCCATTCACAACCCTGAGCTACATCACCAACCTTGTCTCCAAATATTACCCAAACCGTCCTCTCCGCTCCTCCCAAGACCTCCTGCTCTTGTCTCCTCCTCCCACACTCATCTCCAGGACTTCTCCAGAGCCTCTCCCATCCTCTGGAACGCTCTACCTCAGTCTGTCTATCTCCTACTCTGGCTTCCTTTAGGAGATCCCTGAAAACTCATCTCTTCAGGACAGCCTATCACACCTCCAACTAACTAAACTTTTATCACTTCCATCAGCTCATCCCTCACATATAACCCTTTGTTTCTCTTATCCCACCCTATTAGATTGTAAGCTCTTATGAGCAGGGCCCTCGTAACCCTTCTGTACTGTATAATATTGTAAGGTACCTGCATCGTCTCCCTTTATATTGTAAATCGCTGTTTAAACTGTTGGCGCTGTATAAATGCTTAATAATAATAATAATAATATTAGACCTGAACTCAAAAAGTGAAGGTTTCCTCAGTTATAGGGAAACATCTAGAAATGTTATCCGTGCAGCTGAACTTCCTTTCCCTTCAGTGCCATAACTGCTGCTTCACGCTGTTAGTTATAATAAATTTGGTGGTGTCTCCACTGTGCTGCTCAGTGTTCTCCTTGCTGGAATGGAAGCTGTACCTGAGGGCCTGAAGTGCAAGATTCCCCCTTCTTCTGCTTCATTTATTCTTGAGATATGTACTTTTTTTCAGCGGCTGCTTCTTGATAATTTTTACCCTACCTGTTATCAATGGGAGAGTTCCAAAATGCTCCTCTACCATCATGGCCAGCTTCACACAGAGACACAATATGGACCAAGTCACGTCTCCCGTGTTCCTGGGCTCTTTCCTGGCCTGATCTCTTCATAGAATCCTTCGACTCATGGGTTTCGAATAGCCAATACTGTGTAGTTTACTGAGGCAGGGTATGGGATCTTGTAAATAACCATATAATACATTAATCTCCTTGTGTTTCTGTTGATAAGGTGTGCCACAAACAAAGAAAATGGACAAGATAGTTACATACACAGACCCAGTAATGGTAAAAAGACCAGCTGTAGGGAGCCTACAGACAATACCAGTAACTAGTCCTTTGCCGTCTGCTCACCTTTTTTTGGGCACAGATTGCGCAATTCTAATTTTTTAAGATCTGATGAACGTTCTGAAAAGCATTCTTCAGGATCGGCAACTTCTGCTTTTGCCTATCATCATCTGCCCAGAAACTGTAACAGGTCTACTCTCATGTAAATCTTCTGCCAAAAGTGGACTTGATTCACCTGCAGTGTCCTCTAACTTCAAGGATTCGATCCAACAACCATGAGACTAGCCATACAGGAGGTAACAGGTTCCATTGCTTCGGGACTTGTATAGCATATACTTCAGAGCTGCACAGATTGGCAGCCACACTTTCACAAAAGGCTCTGGGCACTCTCTATTGTCTATTTTGCTCACAAGGACTCCTGTGGCACATATCTGGCCTTTGCTACTCTGCCAGAGTCTGACCTTCCATACTCAAACTGGTCCTTGCATATTTGAGCTTTAGAGCTCCACAGTACATTTCAAGGCAACACGGATCTTGTTTTGTTCTTGCTGTTGGTATACCAGTCACATACACTGAGTAGCCTCTGGATAGCCTTTTTGTCACCAAATTAAGGGGACAGGCCAGATCTTTACCTTCCAAGCTCTAGCTTGTTGTTGGATAAATAGGCTTCTTGGGTTTTTCGAGGATCTCAAGTGCTTAGGAAAGCAAAATGATTTATGATCGGAGCATTTTACGTCCACTCTTACAACGAAACCGGTTTTTATATGCAAGAAGCGGGTTAAGGTATTGGGTGGCCCTGGTCAAAGATCATTTTCACACAAAATATCAAGTAGATCCTCATGATCCTAGGCTGGCTCCTGTCCTGATCTCTTCACAGAATTCTTTGACTGCCAGGAAGCCCCATAGCCAATACGGTGTCTATATGACCAAAGAATAGATCAATCTCCTTGTGTTTCTGTTGATATTGTGCAGCATGATCACAGAACATTGACAAGATAGCTACATAAACAGGGTCCTGTTTTGAGAATTTCCATCTGCAAAAAAGTTCCTAACAAATGGACAAGAATATCAGCAATTAGAAATGGGCTCGGGCGTATTCGAAATCCCACGTGCCCTATCCCGCCAGGAAGCCGACACTGCACACGGCTAATCACAGGCAGCGAGACATTTCCCGATCTGTGCAGCTGCGAACCGGGAAATGTCTCACCGCCTGTGATTAGCCGTCTGGAGTGTCGGCTTCCTGGAGTGTCGGCTTCCTGGAGGGATCAGGCATGTGGGATTTCGAACACGCCCAAGCCCATCTCTATCAGTAATCATCAGGTCATGTCTATGTCAGTTATTGGTAAATCAGGCCACCTCTTTCTTTGACCATAGTCTATACATTTTAAGGCAGGCCACAGATGATGTGATTTCCTTTCCTGCAACCACGGGTTGCAGGAAAGAAAATCACTTGATTTGCAGAGTCAGTGTTGATAGGGGAATCCCTCCCGTGGAACTATTGTGTTCTCCCGGCAGGGGGGGGTTGCAGGGAGCTGTCCCGGCCGGGAGAACACAGTTACTATTGCTAGCGGCTATAGCCTCTGGCAATAATTGCATGTAAAAATCTGCAGGCTGGTTGTACAACAAGTCAATTGATGGAGTGCAATCAGAATGCCCATAGATGGTTAGAATCCTGGACGGTTCAAGCAGGGACCAGCTGAGATTTGCGTGGGCAAACTGATTGTACCCCAATCGATCGACTTGGGTACAACCATATTTTTTCATGCCATCTATGGCCAGCTTAACATTCTGAGATCTAGAGTACAAGACGAGTTGTACGGCACAGTGGTGTAGTGGGTAGCACTCTCGCCTAGCCGTAAAAAGGGTCGCTGGTTCGAATCCCAACCCACGACCCTACCTGCCTGGAGTTTGCATGTTCTCCCTGTGCCTGCGTGGGTTTCCTCCGGGTACTTCGGTTTCCTCCCACACTCCAAAGACATGCTGGTAGGTTAATTGGCTTTTGTCCAAAATTGGCCCTAGTATATGAACGTGAGTTGGGGACCTTGGATTGTGGGCTCCTTGAAGGTAGGGACCGATGTGAGCGTGCGATGTATGTGTGGAGCGCTGCGTAAATTGATAGGTACCTAAAATAAATAATAATATAAATAGGTGAGCATCTTAATGAGACACAATGTACAGAGACAGGAACAATTGTAGACACTCACTCTGGTTGAACTGGATGGGCTGGTGTCTTTATTCAACCTTACTAACGAGTTCAGGCATTGTTGGGCTTAGTTGTAGGACTGATGAAAAAAAAGGGGTATCACTTACACAGGTCAATCCTGCGGATTTGCCTACAGACACTGGAAACAGTCTGAAGGACCGGCTCATGTTCTCCTTCATCAGGTCACCGTGTCCCGTTTGTCCGAACGCATTTCTGCAAAATAAACAGTTTCCCAGCTTTGCAGCCCCCTTTAAACGCTCTGCGGTTTTGGTCCCGCGCCAAGAGTCATCCATCACTCCTCCAACCTGCCTTGTTAGGCAGCTCCTAATTTGGCTTCGGCCGGCTCGCGAGCCTGCGAGGGGTTTGGATTTTAAATTAAAAGGGCTGCACACTTTAAATATTCAGTGGCAAATCATAGCTGACGTTTTACATACGGCGCGGTCGTAACTCAGGGCGGATTATTTATCGCTCCTTGAACTTCGCTCCTCTTTCACTCGGGGCCCGTGATTAACTCTCCTGGTGTCGCGGTGGGACGCGGCGCCCCCCGAAGTGACGCGGGGTGCGCTTTTTTTTTTTTTTTTACTCCTGTTACATAAACCCTGTTTTCCTTGTTAATTCTTATTTTGCGGGGCTTGCCGGCCCATCAGTCAGCCCTTCTCTCCGCCGGCTCAAAAGGAGCACGGGTCAAGGAGTCGTACAGGCATACAATAAATACTGAAAAAGATCTAAGGCGAAGTCAGGGCTTCTTTCCTACTTATTAAATTCAATCCCCTGGTGAAAGTCTCGCTAACAACTGCGGGGACTCGCCGGTAATCAGTGGCAGGACTTTTCAAATGGCAGCTTTTTCTCCTTTGCTATTAAGGGGGGAAAAAACAAAAAAATCGTCATGCAAGACATAATTTATTGCTGTTCCCCGGGCGCAGAATTCTCTGTACATAAGAGCGAATAGACGTCCGTCCGTACATCTGGTGCAAAGGTCTGTCCCCGCACACTCTCCTCTGACTATTCAAACACAAAACTTTCCATAATGCTTAAAAAAAAAAAACAAAAAAAAAAACTCAGCAAGTTAAAGCAAACCTGCCAACAGTTTTAAATGTAACCCCAATAAATCAACTCCCACATAAGTTCTAGTATGTTAACATCATTTCAAAACTCATTTCAATATTTTCTTTTAGGTGAGCAGCTTTTATTAAAAACAATCCCTGGTGATCCTACTATCAAGGCCCACTTTTGGTTAAAAGGTGACAACGCACGGCCCTCTCTCCCAATTGTGCTTCTGCGTTGTCACCTTGTCATGCAATGCAGGCTTCCGATGAAGACTTCAAAGGGGTTGATTTACTAAAAAACTGAGAGGGTGCTAGCCCAGCTGTGCATGGTAGCCAATCAGCTTCTAACTTCAGCTTGTGCAATTAAAGTGATATTAAAGCGGAACCTTCAGTCATTTTTTTTTATCTTTCCATCTATTAAATCTTCTGCCCTTGTTGTTGTTTTAACTTTGGATAGTAAAACATTTTTTTTAAATCCCTTATACAGCCCAGTTCCTGTTTCTTGTCTGGTCATTAGCCTAGGCTTATGACATCATACACAGCTCTCACTCTCACTCTCAGAGTAAAAGGTATCAGTCAGGAGAAGGGTACAAAAGACTTTCCAAGGCATTAGATATACCATGGAACACAGTGAAGACAGTCATCATCAAGTGGAGAAAATATGGCACAACAGTGACATTACCAAGAACTGGACGTCCCTCTAAAATTGATGAAAATACGAGAAGAAAACTAGTCAGGGAGGCTGCCAAGAGGCCTACAGCAACATTAAAGGAGCTGCAGGAATATCCGGGAAGTACTGGCTGTGTGGTACATGTGACAACAATCTCCCGTATTCTTCATATGTCTGGGCTATGGGGTAGAGTGGCAAGACAGAAGCCTTTTCTTACGAAGAAAAACATCCAAGCCCGGCTAAATTTTGCAAAAACACATCTGATGTCTCCAAAAAGCATGTGGGACAATGTGTTCTGGTCTGATGAACCCAAGGCTGAACTTTTTGGCCATAATTCCAAAAGATATGTTTGGCGCAAAAACAACACTGCACATCACCAAAAGAACACTATACCCACTGTGAAGCATGGTGGTGGCAGTATCATGCTTTGGGGCTGTTTTTTTTTTCAGCTGGAACAGGGGCCTTAGTCAAGGTAGAGGGGATTAAGAACAGTTCCAAATACCAGTCAATATTGGCACAAAACCTTCAGGCTTCTGCTAGAAAGCTGAACATGAAGAGGAACTTCATCTTTTAGCACGACAACGGCCCAAAGCATACATCCAAATCAACAAAGCAACGGCTTCACCAGAAGAAGATTAAAGTTTTGGAATGGCCCAGCCAGAGCCCAGACCTGAATCCCATTGAAAATCTGTAGGGTGGTCTGAAGAGGGCTGTGCACAGGAGATGCCCTCGCAATCTAAAAGATTTGGAGTGTTTTTGCAAAGAAGAGCGGGCAAATATTGCCAAGTCAAGATGTGCCATGATGATAGACTCATACCCAAAAAGACTGAGTGCTGGAATAACATCAAAAGGTGCTTCAATAAAGTATTAGTGTAAGGGGTGTGCACACTTATGCAACCATATTTTATTTTTTTTTATTTTTACTTCCCTCCACCTAAAAGATTTCAGTTTGTTGTTCAATTGAGTTGTACAGTTTATAGATTAAAAAGGTGGAAAAAGTTCTGAAATTATTTATCTTTGTCTCATTCTTTTACATCACAGAAACCTGACATTTTAACAGGGGTGTGCAGACTTTTTATATCCGCTGTATTTACTCGGCGTAACATCATCTTTTATATATACCAAACAATTGGGCATTATATTGTGTTTTTTTGCATTCAAATTTTTTTAAAAAGTTTATTTTTCTTCCAAAAGAAAATTTGCGGTGCAAATACCGTGTGACATAAAAAAATTGCAACACCCACCATTTTATTCTCTAGGGCCTCAGTTTATAATATTTCGGTGTGCTAATTTTCTAGCAAAAAATACTGGATTACATGTTAACCAAAAAGTGCCAGAAAGGGCCTGGTCTTCGAGGGGGTAAGCCCTGGTAATCAAAGCCACATTCAGAAACGTTTGTGCCCCTAGACGGGTACACAAGGGCAATACCCTACCCAATGTAATAACACTGATGACACAAGGTACATTATTATTATACAGTTTTAAGGTCCCATTGGGGGGGGGTGGGGGGGGTGTCCGTGACCAGGCTCTTATTCCTGGAGCGTCAAGCAAAAGGGAATGGTCACCCAACACGCCAGGATAACAAGAATTTGGAGACTATGCAGCTGACAGATACCCCCCACACCCAAATCCTTTACCATGGAAGCACAGGCAATACTATTTTGTCCTTTTTTTTGTTGTGCCTGGAGCCCAGAAGTGCCATGCGGGGAGGAAGGAATGAGATTCTTCTGTTGCAGGTACCCTGCTGTGCAGAAACATATACCTAAAAAACACAGTGAGGCCGGGGTGGGATGGTTGAAAGGGGAGCTGGGCCGTCAGCCGCGGCACTTCAGAGTTCTGGGGGGGTCAGAGGTTACTCAAGCAAAATCCACTGGCCAAATAAAAGCTTGTTTGCAGAAGCCGCCGTGTAGATAAATCACAGATCTGTTTGCACCTCTCCAGGCCTCCTGACCCACACATGCTGCTCTGCTCCTCACCGACCCACAGATACTATTTCACTTGTCAGATGCTCATTCCCTGCGTACCTGGTGTGGGGGGGGGGGGGGGGGGTGGAGTTGGATGTCCAAGTAGAAATTGTTCTATGACACCCATTAAAAATACCGGAACTCTTTGCTAATTCTTTTAACAGTTTTCTTAACTAAAGGAAGAGAACATAGCATTTTGCTAATTTAAGACGCGTGGGACATCAAAATGATGGCACTTTTGGGTTTGTGATGGACACCAAGGTCAGGGGCATTGCGATGGTGACAGAATCATGGCTAAAAATCTGGGGTGTGGAGTCCAAAGCATGGCAGAATGCAGGGTGCCAGGGATTTGGCATCCCAGAGCTGTGGTACACGGACACTCAGGGTTCTGAAACTGTAGTACATGGACACTTTGGATACCGGAGCAATGGTGCGCCGACACGCCGGGTCCGGGACCTAGGGCACGCCGACACACTGAGTCCGGGGACCTAGGGCAAGCCGGGTCCAGGACCTAGGGCACGTCGTCACGTCGGGTCTGGGATCTGGGGCACGCCATCATGCCGGGTCCGGGACCTAGGGCATGCCGGCCCTGGGACCTAGGGCACGCTGGGCCGGGATCTAGAACACACCGGGTCTGGGACCTAGCGCACGCCGACACGCCGAGTCCGGGGACCTAGGGCACGCCGACACGCCGAGTCCGGGGACCTAGGGCAAGCCGGGTCCAGGACCTAGGGCACGTCGTCACGTCGGGTCTGGGATCTGGGGCACGCCATCATGCCGGGTCCGGGACCTAGGGCATGCCGGCCCTGGGACCTAGGGCACGCTGGGCCGGGATCTAGAACACACCGGGTCTGGGACCTAGCGCACGCCGACACGCCGAGTCCGGGGACCTAGGGCACGCCGACACGCCGAGTCCGGGGACCTAGGGCACGCCGACACGCCGAGTCCGGGGACCTAGGGCACGCTGACACGCCGAGTCCGGGGACCTAGGGCATGCCGACACGCCGAGTCTGGGGACCTAGGGCACGCCGGGTCCGGGACCTAGGGCACGCCGTTACGTCAGGTCCAACACCTAGGGCACACCGACACGCCGGGTCCAACACCTAGGGCACGCCGGGTCCGGGCACTAGGGCACACCGGGTCTGGGACCTAGGGCACGCCGACACGCCAGGTCCAACACCCAGGGCACGCCGGGTACGGGACCTAGGGCACGCCGACACTCTGGGTCCGAGACCTAGGGCACGCCGACACGCCGGGTTCGGGACCTAGGGCACGCCGACAGATAACAGGACCAGACACTAAGATAAAATTCCAGAAATTGCACATAATAAATCAGATCCGTTCATTTAAGAACACATCAGAAAATGTCAAAGGAATACATTGAAATATTAAAAAGAAAAATAAACCGATTGCTCTCTCTGGTTGGAAGTCGTCCATTCGCAGACATCTGTGTCCTCAGTGTATAACCTGAGATCCGGGAGACATGTGCAGGCAGCTGAGCGAACTGCAAGCCGCCAACCAACTCCAACAACAATATTTTCACATGAAGCCGAGGAAATGAACTCTTCTGTATTACTTCTCACCGAACGTCAAACAGCTCTGTACTCACCAGCACATCAAGACGTGGCTTTACTTATACTGCCACCATACCACAAAAAAATCCAACCACTGAAACAGGAGCGTAATTTAAAAGAACAACAAACTCAATCTAAAAATAGCAGCAAAAAAATAACATTTTTGTCATCTAGAAAAATTTGAATCCCGTGTATAAAGTAGTTATGAAGTTAGAAGCTGATTGGTTACTATGTACAGCTGCACCAGATTCTGTGTGCTCCAGTTTTAGTAAAATCAACACCAACTGCATTTTCACACTTTAAAGTGAATGTCCAGATATTACACCAAATGTACTCCGTACTACAGGATGCACCAGCATTATTTATTTATTTTGCTTTGTTCCTGCAGTGAGAGTCAGCTTTTATTACTCACTGTGACATCATCACTAGACTTGGAGAATTTTTTATTTTTTTTAGCAGGGGCAGCTGCAGTGAGCTCAGTTCCTATTGATGTAGGCACACACCCAGAACTACATCTCCCAAGAGCCCTTTCCTCATACAGAATGTGTGGACCAGCCCATTAAGGCAGCATCACTGTTTTGCTGGGTAAAAAATGAATGCATACACGCGGAGAGGGGCCAAGAGGGGGGGGGGGGAGAAGGGAGGGGCAAAGAGGGGGGGAGAAGGGAGGGGCAAAGAGGGAGGGAGAAGGGAGGGGAGGAGTTCTGAAGTCCAGCGGGCAGGGCTGACAACCCGGGTCGGTATATCAGTGCAACAGAAGCGCTGTGTTGTCAGCTCAAACAGGAAGTCTGGAGCTCACTGGATTCACTCAGCTGGTGTTTTTCTGCACTTGCAACATATTTAAAAGGGATAAACACGGGGAATGTGCATGTGTTGCAGAGTACTAATCATATATATTTTTTGTTACATTTTGCACTGACATATACATTAAACGAGTTCTATGAACACAGTCAGGGTCGGGACAAGGGGGGGGCAGGAGGGGTGGCTGCCCGGGCACTGTGGTACCATGTGAGGTGGGAGGGCATTACAAGGAGATTCGGGGGGAGGGGGATTTGTGTTAGGAGGGGGAAAATGGGGAGGTGGGGGCGGCAGGAGGTAAGAATTGTTCTAGGATGGGAAATTTAGGGAGGTGTGCTAGGAGTGATGATTTGGGGGGATTTGTGTTGAGAGGGGATATGGGGGGGGGGGGGGGGGGGATTTGTGCTAGAAAAGGCAATATGGTGTTGGGGGATTTGTGCTAGTAGGGATTGATTGGGAGGCATTTGTGATAGGAGGGGAAATTTGGGGAGGTGCGCTAGGAGTGATGATTTGGAGGGGGGTTTGTGTTGAGAGGGGATATGGGGGAAGATGATTTGTGCTAGAATAGGTAATATGGTGGGGGGGGGGGGGGAATTTGTGCTAGGAGAGGATTTTTTTTTTTCTTAGGGAGGGGGATTCGTGGTAGGAGGGATGATTGGGGTGCATTTGAGTTAGGAGGGGAAATTTGGAGATTTGTGCTAGGATGGGGGATTGGGGGAGGGGAATTTGGAGAGGGGGGGGGGGGTTTGGAGTGGGGGGTTTGGGTTTGCGCTTGGGGGGGGAGGTTGTGCTGGGAGCATATGTTGAATGGATTTGAGCATGCAGATTAGCACTCAAATATTTTTTTTTTGGGGGGGGATTTTTATCTTGGGGGGGCTCACAATTTGGCATCTTCGCCCTGGACTCTAGGTGACCTTGTCCTGGCACTGGTCACAGCATAAACTTTCATCAACAGCATAGCAATAACAATACAAACAACAGTTATAGGTGACAATTCAATACCAAGGGGTCCCAGGTTCCCCAACCCCCCGAAAAGTTGACTACCTCCACCAAGAATTACAGCAACATAAAGACAACCTCTGTGCGCCTACCCAGCGCCTGCTTCCCCCCAAGCTTGCATGTATGAGGCCTATCCGGTGCTCAAAAACCTGTGCTGTGACGCCCGGATATAGAACCAGCTGGTCCACCCTACATTCCTGCACCCCCATGAGACCGATCCCATGTCTCCGGCGACTGTAAAGGAAATGATGCCCGGTGACCTCCAGTCAAGTGGCGTCAGCTCTGGGTGGAGAAAAGGGACCCTCCTCCCCCTCAACCGAGTACCGGCGCCCATACTTCCAAGGAGATGACATCATGCCTCCTTGTCCATCTGCAGCGCTGTCATTTTCTGTAAAATGCAATTTGGTCACCTGGAGGCGTTCTGTACACAGATGGTATACAGAGCGCCCCCCCCTCTTTATATGTCATTTCCTGCTTGTGTGATTGGCTCACTGATTTTCCCAGAAGTCTACACTAAGATACAAGTCCGATTTTGAGCATCCCCTGCAACTCAAATGTCATTTTTTTTGGTGAGATACTACCAAAGGGAAGTTACCTCTAAAGGGATGCAGAGCCTGCCACTTTCCTCATTAGAACCCAGCAGCTGATTGATCATTTATAAAGCGACCCCCATTTACATTCACTCAGCACATGGACACAGACAAACAAACAGCTATTTCTTCACTCAGCTTCTGGACACTATACCAACAACAATATAGCACCACATACCTCAAAGCGGAGTTCGACCCAAAAACGGAACTTCCACTTTTTGGATTCCCCCCCCCCCTCCGGTGTCACATTTGGAACCGTTCGGGGGGGGGGGGGGGGGGGGGCGGGGGGGGGGGGGAGAGCAGATACCTGTGTAATGCAGGTATTTGCTCCAATTTCTGGGCATAGATAGCCGCAGTACCCCCGGATATCTAGGCCATATCCGGCGTCTCCTCCGTCCCCCCCCCACCCGCTGTCTTCTGGGAGACACACAGGTCCCAGAAGACAGCAGGGACCAGTGAGTTTGCACAGCGTGACTCAGGCATGCGCAGTAGGGAACCAGGCTGTGAAGCTGCAAGGCTTACTGAAGATGGTGGTGACTCCACCCGAGAGCTGAGGGACAGATCGGCTTCGGGTTCCGACATCGCGGGTGCCCTGGACAGGTAAGTGTCCATATTTTAAAAGTTAGCAGCTGCAGTATTTGTAGCTTTTGACTTTCAAAAAAAAAAATTCGGCGGAACTCCGCTTTAAATAATTTGTATATTGGAGATTTGTTAAAAAGTGTACATTTTATTAAAACAACGCAGTTGCATTAGAAAGGACTCATACAGTGCAGTCCTTAAAGGTACAGCACGATGGTGTGGTTACCAACACGTTTCGCCCTACAATGGGGCTTCCTCGGGGGACACTGTCCAAATGAGTATCAGAGCCTTCCCAAGATATATTGCAATTGATAATGGTTCAAGGGGACAGGCAGATACCATAAGACCAAACACCAGACTGCAGGCAATCATAGAGGGCATAAATAGACCAGAGAGTCTAATTGGCAAAAAAAGATGAACACGAAGATGGGAAACTCCTATTGGGGACACTCAGCACATAATCTGAGGTCCTGTAGGGAGTGTGTCTCCTTATGGTTTCCATAACAAAAAGATAGGAATCTGCAACAAAAGTTTGTTAAAATCCTTGCAATGTACATCGATCACCCAGAGAGGAATGTTTTTTTTCCCAAACAAAATTGGAGTTACACTTTAAAACGATACATTTATTTCAGCATAAGACACATCCTTACCTGTCTCTGCATTTCCTCTACTTGTCTCTGAGAAACTCCCTGCAGAATGCTGAACATCTCCGAGATCTTCTCTTCTGGAATCACCACCGACGCCCTGGAATCAGAGGAATGGACATGTCTTATACGTACCATAACGTGTAGGGCGATCGATTTTTTTTTTTTTTCATTTTATTTCCGCAAGAAACAGAGAACAGAAGTCCCAGACGTTTAAAAAAAAAAAAAAAAAACATGCCGCACCATGCAGTTTGGTGAGCGCAGCATGGCACATTGTTTGCAGAAGCATGGGGTGTCATTAACAATTAAAAGTCCCGCTGCATAACTGCTAAATTATTTGTTCCCTCCGTTTTCACCTGGTGATCTGGCCAGTAACACACCTCCTGTATTAGAGTGACCCCCCCCCGGATGAAGGAGCACAGGGGGCACCCACTGGACAGCAGCATCATCAGTCTGTGGGAAGGGGAGTGTTAGATGAACTATCAGATTTAAATACAAATTTCATACAATTTTTTTAAATACTAACAAACCGAAGACAAACTTCTGCTAATACATTATAAGAAGTTACAGCAAACAGTGTTTTTCCTTTTGGGATAAAGGTTTTACATAAATAAATAAAAGCTGATCATTTTAAGCACCCCTGCCAGTGTTAAATGGTTTGTCTCATCTCTGATGCATTGTGCTGGAAAGCAAGTTCTATTGAAAAACAACAGACTTACTGTCTGGATCACCAGATGAAAATAGAAGAAAGAAAGCCTAATACAAGAAAACGAATGCAGCCATCACATCTAAGAATTTGTAAGCTGCAATATAATACATTTTTGCATTTTTGCTTTCAGCTTGATTAGCAATCGCCTGGAACTCCACCTTTAATAAATTTGATATGTTAACCACTTAAGGACCAGGCCTATTTTTACATTTTTTAAGTTAAAATATTTAAATAATTTTTTTTTTTGCTAGAAAATTACTTAGAACCCCCAAACATTATATATATATATATATATATATATAAAAAATTTTTTTCCCTTTAAGACCATTGGCCGGAAGTGAAGTTTGATGTCGCTTCCGTCATCCAATGGTATGGTGGAGTCGAGTGGTGGGCCATCTTTCCCTCACTCAACTTCCAGCCTCAGAGGGGAGAGGACCGGATCGTCTCCGCCACTACCGATGGCTCCAATAAGTGGCGGAGACGACCGGAATGCGGCGGGGGGGGGGAAGCAACTCTCCCACCGCCCATAAAAGTGATCTCGTGGCGAATCCGCCACGGAGACCACTTTTTTCTGAAAGCCGTCCACCCGCCGTTTTTAAAAAAACCCGGGTTATGGCAGCCATCTGCTGCTATAACAACGGATACCAAACGTCAAAGTACCGACGCATAACGACGGCGGGCGGTCCGGAAGTGGTTAAAGGGGTCTCAAACTGTTGCAGAACTACAAGTCCTATGAGGCATTGTAAGGCTGACAGTTACAAGCATGACTTCCTCAGGCAGAGGCATGATGGGACTTGTAGTTCCGCAACAGCTGGAGGGACGCCAGTTTGAGACCCCTGGGTTAAAATATTACTAAACCTAAAAATGTTTTTTACCTTAATCCATTGCTTGCATTAGGGTAAAAATCTTTTAAAATCTTTTAATAATCTTTTAAGTGTCCCTGTGCCCCTCCCCCTCGCTGTGTGAAAGGGAAGAGAGGGGAGAAGAGATCAGCGCTGTACACGGCTACATCATTTCTCCCCTTACTTCCTCTTTACACATTCGAGCAGCAGCAGGAGCCATTGGCTCTTGCTGCTGTCAATCAGAGAAAGTGGGGGGGGGGGGGCGGACCTAAGTCCCGCAGTGTAAGTCTATGGAGCACGGCTTCTGTAGACACACAGGTCGGGAGCACGGGGACGACCTCTGCCCATAGCCAGTGGCTGGCTATGGTAGTCCCGCAGAAGAAGAGAAGGAGACAAGATTGCTTCTGGGGACCCCAGAAGAGGAGGATCGGGGCCGCTCTGAGCAATACCACTGCACAGAGCAGGTAAGTATGACATGTTTGTTATTTAACAAAAAAAAAATGTAATTGAGTTTATTAATACTTTAAGGTAGAAAACACCCATTACTAAAGTGGAGCTCATTGGGCTTTTATATTAAAGTGGTAGTAAAGTCAGAAGGTTTTTTATCTTAATACATTCTATGCATTAGTATAAAAAGCCTCCTGTGTGTAGCCCCCCTAACACTTACCTGAGGTCCCTCTCTGTCCGGCGATGTCCACGAGTGCCTCAGCCATCCGAAATTCTCCTTCCTAATTGGCTGAAACATGGCAGCAGTGCCATTTGCTCCCGCTGCTGTCAATCAAAGTTGGCTAGCCAATCAACAGAGAGAGGGGGCGGGGCTGCGTGTCTGAATGGACACAGGGAGCTGTGACTCAACATTGGTGCCCCCACTGCAAGCTGCTTGCTGTGGGGTCACTGAACAGGAGGGAGGGGCCAGGATCACAGAAGAGGGACCTGAGAAGAGGAGGATCCGGGCTGCTCTGTGCAAATCCACTGCAACAGAGCAGGTAAGTATGACATGTTTATTATTTTTATAGGGTAAAAAAAAACAACACTTTACAATCACTTAAGTAATGATTGGATAAAGAAACCTAATAAATGGGGAATGTTACCTCTTCCAGTCCAGCACCTCAGAGAAGGGCAGTACATAGGAGTCGGCCAAGATAACGGGGACACAACCAGCTTGAAGGACGTCACTGAGAACCGTTTGACCCAAGCGGGCGCCACGGAAGACCAGGCAGAATGTGGCCTCCTACAAATGGAAACAGAGGACAGGTCAAAGCATTATTATTTTATATCATGTTACTAGAACCAAACAGCAGAAGCAGCTGGGGTGACTGGCCAGTGTAAAGCAGTCAAGCAGTTACCCCAGAATTTCATCAACCAAGAAATGTGGTTGGACACAACGGGCAACTTCTCCAGCTTCCGTCAAGTCATCCTGAACTTTCCATTTCAAAATGCAGCATGGCTCCCTTGCACTCCTTGTGGCAGCTGCTTGTACGGCAGGTGAATGCAGGCACCAAGTAGCCCTTAGTACGCTACTGATACTGTCCAGTACATTGGACCTTTACCTGTACTTAAAGTGGTTGCAAACCCTTACAACACACTTTTTGCTACAGGTAAGCCTATAATAAGGCTTACCTGTAGCTATTCTGGATATCTCCTAAACCTACAC
Organism: Aquarana catesbeiana; assembly: GCF_042186555.1. NCBI lineage: Eukaryota > Metazoa > Chordata > Amphibia > Anura > Ranidae > Aquarana > Aquarana catesbeiana. Next base: position 30,838,723 of record NC_133334.1, on the reverse strand, counting down.
GGTTTAGGAGATATCCCCTGTATCTGCATGTGCCGACGTCATCGGAACATGCACACTGATGCACAAAGCAGTACGTGCCGTTGCTTCAGTTAGACTGTTCTGTTACCGGCGGCTCCCGTGCGCATGCGCGGGAGTGACGTCATCGCGGCTCCGGCCAATCATATCGCCGGAGGTTACTCCGGGAGCGATGTCGCCGGCTGGAGCGGTGAACGAGGACCGCTGCGGGGGCTTCGATCTCAGGTAAGTAATACATAATGAGCTAGTATGCTATGTATACTAGCTCATTATGCCTTTGTCTTGCAGGTTTTTTTTTTCCGTTAGTTTTATTTTTGGGTTTACAACCACTTTAATACAAGTACATTTGTCGTGTATTGAATCTTCTTGAATCTCAGTGCGCATTTCTTCCAGATCTGTGCAGTAATCCAGTGTGAGACTTTTACTCTGTAATAAAAGACCGCTCATTGCCGATTTCTCTCCTTGTGCAAGGTGACTGGTCTGGTCTCCGCCCCCTCCTGTGGTTTTCTGCAGGCAGCCTGTAGTGGGTGGAGCATGATGGCCCCTCCCACAGCTTCACTCTCTACACTTAGGATGTGCAACACCCCCCCAGCAAGTTATTTGTACCCATCTGTGCTCCCTCCCCCTGTTCCATGTAAGCCCTAGCTTTACTGCTCTAACAGAGTGGGGGGTCTACTATATATGAAGGAGCATGTGCCCCCCCCCCCCCCCCCCCACGCTTGCCCCTTCCCCATATACCAGTGCTCAGGCATGTGGGTGGATGGGGGCAGAGACGTCATCCACCTGGTTAGACTCCAACACCAGGGTGAACTTCTGCAGTGAGGAGCCAACAAGAGCCCTTGGATAGATAAGAATACCTTGCAAGATTAAGGCCCATCGGGTCCGCCTGTCTGTTTTTTCAGGAGGACCCGTTTGGGCCACCCATCGTCCTCTATGGGATGACGGCTTTCAGCGGACACCCGCAGGGCATCCAATCCAACAAAATCCGCTAAAAAGAGATGTATGGAGATACGTTCTGATCTGACTCGCTGGACAGATGGCGATGGATCGGACATGCAGCACGCTTCCATCAGATCGCTCATAGAGGAGAGCGGGCTCAGTCCTTGTCTGCTCTGTATAGCGGAGTGGACACGGATCTGTCATCCGCCTGCTCAGCGGGATCAAATTCTCCGCATTAGGATAAAAAAAAAAATCTTTCTATACCAGTGCAGCCCCCCCGCCAAAATGGTTGTAAACCCTTACAATCCACTTTTTACTACAGGTAAGCCTATAATAAGGCTTATCTGCAGCTACTGTGGATATCTCCTAAACCTGCACGTCATGCGCATGAAGTGATGGCTCATTCGTGCCGTTGCTTCAGCTGACGTGCCGTTGCTGGCGGCTCCCGCGCACATGCACGTCATCGTGGCTCCGGCCAATCACAGCACCGGAGCCCGCGATACCCGGAAATAACTCCGGGAGCGATGTCGCCAACCTGAGCAGTGTACAGGAACCGATGCTTGTTGGCTTTTATCTAAGGTTAGTATGCTATGCTCTGCATACTAACTCATTATTCGTTTGTTCTGCAGGGGGTATTTTTTGTGCATTTACAACCACTTTAAACAATGACCTGAGCCCTCTCACGATCCAGCGCTGTGCCTGTCTGCAGCTCTCCTTACTCTCTGCTCAGAGGAGGGAGCAGGGGGAGTGGTTGAGCCGTGCTGTATGTGTCTATAGACGCACACAGTCTGGGTGGGCAGCAAACCTGCATGTAAGCCCTCACAGCAACCAGCTTGCTATGGGGGCACACGCAGGAAAAGAGAAAAGACAAGCAGATAGCGCTGGAGCCAGAGGTGAAAATAAGGGGGGGGGGCAGGGGGGCATGTGCCCCGGGCACTGCACTGATCCCCAAAAGGAGTGCTGTTCTTCCTCTGACCATGCTCACCCCGCACCAACCTCGCCACCACTCCTCCTGAGCCCTGCTCCCCCTTCCCCACCACCAGTGCCTGACCTGCCTGCAGTGTCATTGTTCCCTTCTCCTGCCTCTGCAGCATCACCAAGAACTAGTGTAGCTACACCAGGTCTTGGAGGGCATCTTGGAGCTCTACCAGCAGAGCAAGGCGGCCCACCTCCAAAGCCCAAAGCAGTGTGACGTCTTCAACTGTCCTTCCACCTCCCCTGTCATCAGCCCCGAAACAGCTGGCCAAACACCGCCTGGTACCGCCTGCCCAGGACAAGGTGAGCCGGAGACTGAGCCACTGGAAGATCTCCACCTGTACAGATACAAGCTGGAGAACCACAATATGTACTGCAGCGTAAGACCCCGTGTTCTACCTGTGTCTGGAGGAGATCCGGCACCACAGACACAAGGTCAAGGCTCCAGGGGCCATGTGGAAACTGCACAAGGTGAAGGAGGACATGGAAGGGGGGTGGAGATACTGCACAAGGTGGTGGGGTGTACAAGGTGGGGGGAAGGGGAGAAGAACATGATGAGGGAGGTGTCAGGGGATGCAAAAGAATGGGGTCTTTGCCCTAGGTGAAAGAAAGTCCACTGGCCAGCAGGGGACCACAGAAGAGGAGGAATGGTCTGCTCTCTGCAATACGACTGACTGCACAAAGCAGGTAAGTATAACATCTTTTTTATTTTAAAGGAAAAGAAAAACTGAAGGTTTACAATCACTTTAAATATACACTGGACCTCTGCACCTATCACACCTCGCCCCCTCAATGACAACATCTACCTGAAGAACTTGCGGGTAGTCGTAGACATTATTCTTATAGCAGCGTTTCCGATGCGGCGATGCGTCATCAGACAGGTTACTGCACTTATCCAGGATCAGCACCGACTCTCCGTTTTCCGCTCGTATCGCCTCCAGATCGGCGCGGAACTCGGGGTGCAGAGCCGTCTGGGAGGAGAGTAGGAAGAATGTCCGGGGGCTGCAAAGAGAGAGGAAAGGATGGTCAGACTCCGTACAGTGATGTCCGTCGGTATGAAGAACACACCCATCATACAATTCTCTATAATGTCATCTAGTTCCTAAGAGGCTTCCAGACCTCGTTATAAGAAATATACAGGGACCACCATTGGTGACCTCATTGTGCAAACGCATGACTGTTATTTAGACTAGCCCAGCTTCAATACTGACCTGTCACAATAATAGCCAGGCAGCAAGCATTTTTAGAGGCAGATGTATTGGCAGCCTCCTGGGAACCCCAAAATACTAAGGGGGGGGTTCTTTCTGAGACCTTTGAGCAACACTAATGCTAAACGGGGTAAGAAAAAAAAAAAAAAATAATAATAATAATAAGCTTACTTTATGGCTCCATTCACACTTGTACAACTCCAAAGTTGCACCAACTTTGGGGTGCAACTTTGGTGAAACTTTGGATGGGTGCAACTTAGATATGACTTTGGCTTTGACCAATGATAATAGACAACTGTTGCACACAAGTTGCATTGCATAACATTCAGGTACGACTTTCATGCAACTTCTGAGGATTAACATTGGAGTAAATTTTTTTATGAATGGTAGAATGGACAAATTCATTTCTTTTTTTTTTTCTTTTCCTTAACATCAGTCATATATATATCGGATGTAAATAGAATTGATTTATGTTAAGATATACTCTGTGATACGCATGCAACTAAAGTGTGTTTGTTTATATGTATAAAAATTGATGGAAAAAATAAAATAAAAAATAGAATTAAAAAAAAAACCAAAAAAAAAACATTGACGTTAATGGCCCTCAAGTTGCACGAAAGTCGGACAAAAAGTAGTGAATGAATTACATTGAAGTCGCTGCAACTTTAAGTTGCGCATCTATGAACGGTTATCATTGGAAAACTAAGGGGAACGACTGTTCATGCAACTTTGATGTCCAATGTTGCACGACAAGTCACACAAGTGTGAATGGAGCCGTATAAAACATTCCCTGCGCGAATGTCAGTCACATATACAGTGCATCCGGAAAGTATTCACAGTGCTTCACTTTTTCCACATTTTGTTACATTACAGCCTTATTCCAAAATGGATTAAATTCATTATTTTTCCTCAAAATTCTACAAACAATACCCCATAATGACAATGTGAGAAGAGTTTGTTTGAAATCTTTGCAAATTTTTTTAAAAATAAAAAACAGAAAAAAGTCCCAATAAGGCTGCAACATAACAAAATGAGGAAAAAGTGAAGCGCTGTGAATACTTTCCGGGTGTACTGTATGCAGACTGAATGAAGTGTCATCTTATGCTTTTAAAAATATTAAAAGTAATTGTAAGGGTTTTTTTTTTTTTTTAAATAACAAACATGTTATACTTACCTGCTCTGTGTAAGGGTTTTGCACAGAGCGGCCTCGATCCTCCTTTTCTGGGGTTCCCCTGGTGGCGCTCCTGGCTCCTCCCCTTCATCGCGTGCCCCCTGAGAGAGCCGCTTACCCTGAGGGCACCCGTGCAGGCGCGCTCCTGAGTCCTGCTGCTGCATCCATTGACAGAGACAGCAGGACTCAGGCCCCCCCCCCCCCCCCTCTTTACCAATGGCTCCCGCTACTATCAATCTATCCAATCAGGACCCGAGACAGTGTCTGGAGCTGCTGGGCTCGTCCCCGTCGCTGGAACGATCAGGTTCAGGTAAGAAAAGGGGGACTCGGGGGGGGGAGGGGGGTCAGCTGCAGCACAAAAGGTTTTTCATCTTAATGCATAGAACGCATTAAAAGGTAAAAAAAAATCTTGAAACCTAACAACCCCTTTAACTCCTGAATCATCAGCTCCATCTAGTGGCCAAAATGTGATACCTCTCATTGAAAAAACGATACCGCATTTTGGTTATTAGATGGAGCTGATGATTCAAGAATTGATCTATTTGAAAACATACAGTGGCATTTTGCTCAGCTGGCATGAAAGTTCCTGACATTTGTGCAACAAATGTTTAATAAATAAACTCCTAAGTGTTTGTAAAACCCAACAATGAACTCTTACTAATTGATCTTTTTTGGTCTGCTAAAACCACTTCTGGACCGCCCATCGTGGATATTCATCGCTACTTTGATGTTAAATACCGGGGTATATAGCTGCCATAACCTAGCAAAAAATACTTATTTTAACTTGTAAACAAAACGTGTCAGAAATAGGCTTGGTCCTTAAGTGGTAAAAAAAAAATTGGAAGGGTTGATTGTTACCTGTTGATCCTGCAGGAATAGAAAGAAAAAGATAGCCTGGTCGCCGCACACCTCAACCGGGCCAAATAGTTTGCAGGTAAAAGCAGCCTCCGCTCGATTCATCCAGGGCATGATCCCAACATGTTTCGCCCTACCCTGCATGAATAAGTCCCAGCGGTGGGGCGAAACATGTTGGGGACGTGGCCTGGATGAATCGAGCTGAGGCTGCTTTTACCTGCTAACTACTCATTCTGCAGCATGCTGTGGGTCTGGATAGACCTCTCCTCAGCGGCATCCAACTTATTGGACCTTGATAGCCTTAGGTGGGATGCTTAAGCATTTATCCTGGGTTACCTGTTGATCCTGCCGGAAATCCTGTGAGCTAAACTTCCTTAGCTCTCCGCCTGTGCTGTACTGTTATCAGTTACAGTGCTCTCAGCGATCTTTGTGCACCACCAAATACCTATCCGTTATATTATGGGGATGAAGAGGGAGTGTTCTGTAGTCGTAATGTGCATCCTGTCTTAGGGTGACAACGCTGCTCCTCCATACATACCATACAGTGGGTGAGCATTGAAACCGAGGACAGGATGTGTTACTGGCAGAAAAAAAAAAAAGCTTCAACTTTTATCCTTACAAAGCTGTCCTTGAGCACCAATCAGTGATTTTGCCTAGAATGAGATGATGTCATCAGCCTGCTGCAGCATTTCCTCAGTCTCCTCTCTTCCTCACTGATCAGACTGCAATCTTGTAACTTTGTAGCAAGTCACGAGGTGAGAGGCTGCAGCAGGGGCTGATCTGTGTCAGGCATTTGTGAACACTGCTAAGAAATGCCCAGACACCAGGATTTACATGATGGTGTAATCTCTGTGCCCGGGACGTAGGTGGTGACCCTAGATGATGCCTGAACAATAAAGGCACCGTTCTACTGGAGAGAGAAGCAGATGAAGGCATTGTCAGGGGGAGTACTTTGATCTCTGTTGGGAGGTAATACCTGGACACATTACTTGTCATGCATGGACATAAATTGAAATTATATATATATATATATATATATATATATATATATATATATATATATATATATATATATATATATATATATATATATGATGTTCAATCCACTTAAAGCTGGAGTATATTTTGTGAGTTGCAAAGTATCTCCCTTCCCCATAAGCTCATCCCGGCACCATTACCAGATCACCGGAACTCCGCTTCAAACACAACACCAAGCCAGAAACTGAGACACACTGACCCTGGGGAGCGTTCAGGTAGGTTCACTTCAGACAGAGGACTGAAGACGGGAATGCTGACATCATATCCCTGGCGGTAAGTCCACGTTGAGAATCCTCCGCCGGCCAACACCGCTCTGGAAGAGAGATCAATGACAGACGCTATAAAATAATGTGCCGGGAGCTTCATAGTCAATGTGTATATTTCTCTGTAAATAAAATATTATATATATATATATATATATATATATATATATATATATATATATATATATATATATATATATATACATACACACACACACACATATATATATATATATTATATATATATATATATATATATATATATATATATATATATATATACACATACACACACACAGTGCCTTGAAAAAGTATTCATACCCCTTGAAATTTTCCACATTTTGTCATGTTACAACCAAAAACGTGAATGTATTTTATTGGGATTTTATGTGATAGACCAACACAAAGTGGCACATAATTGTGAAGTGGAAGGAAAATGATAAATGTTTTTCACAATCCTTTACAAATAAATATGTGAAAAGTGTGGGGTACATTTGTATAGCGCCCCCCGGAGTCAATACTTTGTAGAACCCCCTTTCTCTGCAATTACAGCTGCAAGTCTTTTTGGGGATGTCTCTACCAGATTTGCACATCTAGAGAGGGACATTTCTGCCCATTCTTCTTTGTAAAATATCTCAAGTTCTGTCAGATTGGATGGAGAGCGTCTGTGAACAGCAATTTTCAAGTCTTGCCACAGATTCTCAATATGATTTAGGTCTGGACTTTGACTGGGCCATTCTAACACATGAATATGCTTTGATCTAAACCATTCCATTGTAGCTCTGGCTGTATGTTTAGGGTCGTTGTCCTGCTGGAAGGTGAACCTCCGCCCCAGTCTCAAGTCTTTTGCAGACTCTAACAGGTTTTCTTCTAAGATTGTCCTGTATTTGGCTCCATCCATCTTCCCATCAACTCTGACCAGCTTCCCTGTCCCTGCTGAAGAAAAGCATCCCCACAACATGATGCTGCCACCACCATGTTTCACGGTGGGGATGGTGTGTTCAGGGTGATGTGCAGTGTTAGTTTTCTGCCACACATATTGTTTTGCTTTTAGGCCAAAAAGTTACATTTTGGTCTCATCTGACCAGAGCACCTTCTTCCACATGTTTGCTGTGTCCCTCACATGGCTTCTCGCAAACTAAAAACAGGACTTCTTATGGCTTTCTTTCAGGATAAATAAAAAAGAGGCGCCTCCAAGTGCAATGTTAAAAAAAACTTTTAATATCTCAAAAGAGATTAAGAACACTTACAGAATGGATGATAAGAAGAATGCATCATATGTATGAATGAGGGTGATCCGGCATCATGTGGTCCCAGTGTATATCAGGAATTCCCAGAGAAGTCACTATGCAGCAAAAGAACGTCCCAGCCGGGCCAGCAGGAAGACGCCACAGCTTTGGAGGCACCAATGGAGCGGCTGTGCTGTCAGAATCAGCGTTGGACGTGAATACCGAAAGTGACGTCAGCAGAAGGGGACCTACAACCAGCATGGACCGCAAACAGGAAATGGGGTCATCAAAGAGGGACGCGTTTCGGAACTTCTGATTGGTTCCTTCTTCAAGCCTAAGATGGCTTTCTTTCAGCGATGTCTTTCTTCTTGCCACTCTTCCATAAAGGTCAAATTTGTGGAGAGCACGACTAATAGTTGTCCTGTGGACAGATTCTCCCACCTGAGCTGTGGATCTCTGCAGCTCCTCCAGAGTTACCATGGGCCTCTTGGCTGCTTCTCTGATGAATGCTCTCCTTGCCCGGCCGGTCAGTTTAGGTGGACGGCCATGTCTTGGTAGGTTTGCAGTTGTACCATACTCTTTCCATTTTCAGATGATGGATTGAACAGAGCTCCGTGAGATGTTCAAAGCTTGGAATATTTTTTTAGAACCTAACCCTGCTTTATACTTCTCCACAACTTTATCCCTGACCTGTCTGGTGTGTTCCTTGGTCTTCATGATGCGGTTTGTTCACTAAGGTTCTCTAACAAACCTCTGAGGGATTCACAGAACAGCTGTATTTATACTGAGATTAAATTACACACACGTGGACTCTATTTACTAATTAGGTGACTTCTGAAGGCAATAGCTAGGGGGCTGAATACAAATGCACGCCACACTTTTCAGATATTTATTTATAAAAAATTTGGAAAACCATTTATCATTTTCCTTCCACTTCACAATTATGTGCCACTTTGTGTTGGTCTATCACATAAAATCCTATCAAATACCATATGAATACTTTTTCAAGGCACTGTAAAATATAAATAATAATATAGATGGCAGAGATCTAATATACATTTAATATTACTAGTCTAATAACTAAAGCTAAAGTTTAATCTGCTTATATTTCCCCCCTCATCAACATGCTAATTACATTTTTAAACAACACCTTTGTATTTTTATTACATGTCTTATCATAGACCCAGTAAAGTCATCACCGAGTCTCTGTGCTTCTCTATACGATACAGGTAGATCATGGCTGGTAGGAGTGGCTGAGAGGGTGCTGTACATAGGTTCCTGAAAACATCACAGCAGTCCAGTGGGCCGGAAGCAAATATTATAAATGCAAGCAGTGGGCTGGCTCTTGGGAGGAGTTATGCAAATATTAAAAATGCAAGCAGTGGGCCGGCTCTTGGGAGGAGTTCTGCAAATTTTAAAATGAAAGCAGTGGGCTGGCTCTTGGGAGGAGTTATGCAAATATTAAAATGAAAGCAGTGGGTTGGCTCTTGGGAGGAGTTCTGCAAATTTTAAAATGCAAGCGGTGGGCTGGTCATTGGGAGGAGTTATGCAAATATTAGAATGAAAGCAGTGGGTTGCCTCTTGGGAGGAGTTATACAAATATTAAAATGAAAGCAGTGGGCTAGCTCTTGGGAGGAGTTCTGCAAAAAATAAAATGCAACCAATGGGCTGTCTCTTGGGAGGATTTATGCAAATATGAAAGCAGTGGGTTGGCTCTTAGGAGTTATGCAAATATTAAAATGCAAGCAGTGGGCTGGCTCTTGGGAGGAGTTATGCAAATATCAAAACGCTCTGATGGTTGGTTTTCAGTCTGGAGGAATGGGTTTTCCAAGACAAGCTGCATTTGCATAGGTGATGCTGAGCCTCCACCATTGAAAGAACTGAATGTTGGGCGGGCCAGGGACAGGCAGTCTGGGTTGGAAAGAGCTAGATGATGCTGGATGTTCTCCAGTCTGACTTGCTGCAGCTTCTTATGCACATTGTGACGAGCTCACAGTGTGCAGTGAAATCAGAGTAAGACATTTCAGTCCAGGAGAGGAGTCCGTACAACTGAGCAAGACTGAAGGGAAGGCCGGAGTCAGATTTAATGGTGAGCTCCGCAGAGCTCTAACAATAGCGCCCCCTAGTGCAGAATGACACAATGTACGGGTGATGTGAATACACAATATAGAAGATTTTGGCACATTACACAGATAAGATCCACACGGGTTATTCATGGGACAAGCAATATTGGCGTGTGCTGTGATCTCTATACAGACTGACATATAGTACTGATGACCCCTATAGACGGTGATAACATCTGATGATCAGAGTCAGTGTGAGGAGCTGTCAGCGCAGAGACACCAGCCGCCCCATCAACTATAATTACAGAGCAAAAACAATGGACAGAAGAGGTCCTGGGGGGGCGGGGGGGGGGGCGTACACCCCACAGACATCAATGTCACTATCAGGTCAGGCTGGAGACGTCCTCTGCTATGATGAGGCTCTTCTCTGTAATATTCAAGGAATATTGCCCATACTTATAAAATATAAAACCTGTACCTGGAGGGGAAAAAGCTCTTAAGAAACTTGAAATAAGTAATAGAGATGTAAACCCAATCACTAAGGCTGGCCACACATTATACAACTTCCTTGTACAATTTTCCTTTAGATTTACCAAAAACCCTATAATATGAGGTCAGATCTAAACACTTTTAATTTGTATGCGATCAGACAGGCCCTTATACTACGTATTTGAAGGTAGTTATAAGCGGGACCGCTGTATGGCCTGCCTTAGTATCCGATTTCTCCGCCGCAATATCGCAGTCCCGCTATAAGTCGCTGATCGCCGCCATTACTAGTAAAAATAAAGTAAAATTAAAAAAAAATTCCCAAAGTTTGTAGACGCAATAACTTTTGTGCAGCCAATAAATATACGCTTATTGGGATTTTTTTTTACCAAAAATATGTAACAGAATACATATATTGGCCTAAAGTGATGAAGAAATTTGATTTTGTTCACATTGTTTTATTGCTCCAGGACCATCAAGGATGGCAGTGCCAGTAAGGAGGGGGAGGGGAGGGGGGATGGGACCAGCATGAAGGGAAATCAAGTTCCTCTTTTAACTAATAACATTCGAACAGCACTGGAAATAGCCCAATAACATTCATTTTGTCCCCCACAGATCACATGCACTTTTTTTGTTTTTTTTTTTTTGTTTAATAAATATACCCCTTAAATTTCATATAAAGTTTTAACATAGTTAATGTTGTTTCAAAAGTAACTTTCAATCCTATTTAATCAGCAGCTTTTTTTTAACCCCTTGCAGCCCACGTAACACACAGGTCCAGCAGCAAATAGGGCGGGCTTTAACACTCACATACCACTTACCGTATATACTCGAGTATAAGCCGAGTTTTTCAGCACATTTTTTTGTGCTGAAAGTGCCCCCCTCGGCTTATACTCGAGTCAAGCACTTTTCTGCAGCAAAAAATGTCATTTTCCGAACCGATTTTGGGGCCCCTTGGTGCTAGGAACCCCAAATTTGGTGTGCAAACCCAGTGGAACCAGTACCACAACATAATTAAAGCTGGAGTTCCTAGCACCAAGTGGCCCCGAGATATGGGGCCCCAAATTCGGTTCAGAAAATGTCATTCTCTGCTGCAGAAAAGTCCTTGACATTTTCTGAACCGACTTTGGGGCCCCCGTATCTCAGGGCCACTTGGTGCTAGGAACCCCAGCTTTGGGTATATTGTGGTGCTAGTTCCACTGGGTCTGCACACCAAATGTGGGGTTCCTAGTACCAAGTGGCCCGAGATACGGGGCCCCAAAGTCAGTTCGGAAAATGTCATTCTCTGCTGCAGAAAAGTGCTTGACATTTTCTGAACCAGATTTGCGGCCCCGTATCTCAGGGCCACTTGATGCTAGGAACCCCAGCTTTGAGTATATTGTGGTGCTAGTTCCACTGGGTTTGCACAGCAAATTTGGGGTTACTAGCACTAAGTGGCCCCGAGATACAGGGCCCCAATATCGGCCAACTGTGTCCATCTGCAGCAATGTCATTTCGGGACCCTTTGGGTTCAGAGACCCCAAATTTTGGCTGCAGCTAGGGGGCATCTAGGAACCCTTAACTACCGAGTTTGAAGTTCGGGGGACCTATGACTGCAAATGGGCATTGCTGACCCTCTTTTCCACTTACAGTAGCTGCGCATTTCTCACCCTCGTCTTATACTCGAGTCAATACGTTTTCCCAGTTTTTTGTGGTAAAATTAGGTGCCTCGGCTTATTATCGGGTCGGCTTATACTCGAGTATATACGGTATATGCCCCCCCTGCACAGTGACCGAGCGGTCATAGATTGTTTCTGATCTCTAGTAATGATCGTTGACCAGTTCCTGATAAGGCGATCGCTCTCACAGTCAATCATAGTGGTCACATGATTGGGTGGTCCTTCCAACCCCCTTGGACGTCAAGACCCAGTTAAAAAGGGAAGGAATTCATATACCATCTGGTAATCCTGCCATGAAGGTCCTTGCTGGGGCACTTCCTGTCACAGGGTGACAACGCTCGAGGTTTATCTCACAAACTGTCCTCCTGTGTTGTCACCCTGCTCCTGGGAGTTCGCCCCTTCCCGTCTAGGAGGGGGATCTGCTGCGCCTGCTGGACTGTAGGATCAGCCTCCATCTCCCTCCACCTGCTGAATTATACCAGATAAAGTGATTGGAGATTTTTATACTTATTTTGTGAGGCTACAATTTATCAATTACATACATGGATATTCAACTAAACCGGACATTCTATTGTGGACCGACCCTTGGGAGGAAAGTGCTAAATGATGCTGAGTGCCCCTTCAGCCAGGAAATGCAGCAGGTTCTAATGCACATTGTGAGAAGCTCACAGTGTGCAGTGAAGTCAGAGTAAGTCATTCCAGTCCAGGAGAGGAGCCGGTATAACTATGCAAGACTGGAGAGAAGGTCGGGGGTCAGATTTAAAGCGGGGTTCCACCCAAATTTTGAACAATATCTGTATGTATTCTCTTCCTTGCCTAGATGTTGACATGCCGTTTAAAAAAATTTAAATCGCCGTAATTACCTTTTATTTTTCCATTCTTCTTTGCACTTCCTGGTTCTCCTCCCGTGGGAGTAGGCGTGTTTCTAGCCTCTCCCAGACTCCTGGGAGCTAGTCTCAGGCTTCCCAGGATGCCACTGAGCATGTGCGGGAATGAGCGGTGAATGCTGGGAGCACAGCATTCACCGCATCCAGGAAATAAATGCTTGTGGGCTTCAAATGCCCACAATGAAGATGGAAACCGCCTGCAGTGAATAATAAAAGTTATTCTTTCCGACGAAATCTGACACAGGCGGACATATTACACACAATATGTGACTATGTAATGCTGAGAAGAAAAGTTTGTGAATGAACTCAAAAAAAAAAAAAAAAAAAACGATTGATGGGTGGACCCCCGCTTTAACCACTTACGGATCGCCCGCCGTTGTTATATGTCGGTACTTTGACGTTGAATACCGTTGTTATGGCAGCAGATCGCTGCAGTAACCCCGGTATATTCTGAACCACTTCAGCCCCGGAAGGATTTACCCCCTTCCTGACCAGAGCACTTTTTGCGATTCGGCACTGCGCCGCTTTAACTGACAATTGCGCGGTCGTGCGACGTGGCTCCCAAACAAGATTGACGTCCTTTTTTCCCCACAAATAGAGCTTTCTTTTGGTGGTATTTGATCACCTCTGCGGTTTTTATTTTTTGCGCTATAAACAAAAAAAAAAAGAGCGACAATTTTGAAAAAAAAAAACACAATATTTTTTACTTTTTGCTATAATAAATATCCCCAAAAATTATATATAAAAAAACAATTTTTTTCCTCAGTTTAGGCCGATACGTATTCTTCTACATATTTTTGCTAAAAAAAAAAAAAAAAAAAAAAATCGCAATCAGTGTTAATTGATTGGTTTGCGCAAAAGTTACAGTGTCTACAAAATAGGGGATAGATTTATGGCATTTTTAGTAATTTTTTTTTTTTTTTTTTTTTTTACTAGTAATGGCGGCGATCATCGATTTTTATCGTAACTGCGACATTATGGCGGACAGATTGGACAATTTTGACACATTTTTGGGACCATTGGCATTAATACAGCGATCAATGCTAAACAATTGCATTGATTACTGTAAAAATGTGACTGGCAGTGAAGGGGTTAACCACTAGGTGGCGCTGTAGGGGTTAAGTGTGTCCTAGGGAGTGTTTCTAACTATGGGGGGGAGGTGCTACGTGTGACACGACACTGATCACCGCTCCAGATTACAGGGAGCAGAGATCAGTGACAGTGTCACTAGGCAAAACGGGGAGATGCTTGTTTATATTAGCATCTCCCCGTTCTTCCTCACTGTGAGACAATCGTAGGTATCCCCGCGGACATTGGGTCCGCGGGACCCGCGATCACGGAGCTCCCACCTCTTAAAGGGCAATGTACAGGTACGTTAATCTGCCTGTACGAGCCCTTCTGCCGCAGTATATCTGCGTGAGGTGGTCGGGAAGCGGTTAAATGGCGGGCGGTCCTCTTTCAGATAAAAGTGGTCTCTGCGGCGGATTCACTGCGGGATCACTTTTATCGGCGGTGGGAGAGGTGCCCCTCCCACCGCACTACCATCATCTCCACCACTTACCGGAGCTGCCGGTAGCGGCGGAGATGATCCGATCCTCTCCCCTCAGTATCATGGAACCGAGTGAGGGAAAGATGGCCCCCGCTCGGCTCCATAACATTGGATGACGGGAGCGACGTCAAATGTCACTTCCACCCAATGGTCTTAAAGGGGAAATTTTTTATTTTTGGAAAAAAAAAAAAAAAAAAAAAAAGACATTTATTTATTTTTTTATTGCATTTTAGTGTAAATATGAGATCTGAGGTCTTTTTGACCCCGGATCTCATATTTAGGAGGTCCTGTCATGCTTTTTTTCTATTACAAGGGAAGTTTACATTCCTTGTAATAGGAGGGAAAGTGACCCAAATTTTTTTTCAAAAGGACAGTGTTAAAAAAAAAAAAATGAAAAGTAAAATAAAGAAGAAAAAATTAAAAAATAAAATTTAATGTGCCCCGTTTCGCCGTCTTTGCTTGCAGAAGCGAACACATACATAAATCGCTCCCGCATATGAAAATGGTGTTTAAACCTCACATGTGAGGTATCGCCACGATCGTTAGAGCGAGAGCAATAATTCTAGCACCAGACCTCCTCTGTAACTTAAAATTAAACCTTTAGAAATTTTTAAACATCGCCTATGGAGATTTTTAAGGGTCAAAGTTTGTTGCCATTCCACGAGCGGGCGCAATTTTGAAGCGTGACATGTTGAGTATCAATTTACTCGGCGTAACATTATCCTTCACAATATAAAAAGATTGGGCTAACTTTTCTGTTTTTTTTTTTTTTATTCAAAAAAGTGTATTTTTTCCCCCCAAAAAATTGCGTTTGTAAGACCGCTGCACAAATACGGTGTGACATAAAGTAATGCAACAACCGCTATTTTATTCTCTAGGGTGTCTGAAAAAATACATTTCTATGTATATATATATATATATATATATATATATATATATATATATATATATATATATATATATATATATATACACACACACACATACATAGAGAGAGAGAGAGGGAGAGAGAGGATAGATCGATAGATGATTTTAACTTGTAAACAACAAGTTTGAAAAATAGGCCCGGTCCTTAAGTGGTTTAGTGATTTCTGTGATGTGCTCTGCAAATAAAGAATGAAGGAGTAGAAGGGTCACCTAAACAGGTTGGATGTGCATTTATAGAACAGAACTGATCCATTTCTTTGGAACATGACTGCCACCTTGTGGACGTCGGAGAGAATACCAAGGCCTTTTTTTAAACGACAAATATATCATTAAGATCCTAAAGTGATTGTAAGGGTAATTTTTTTTTTTTTTTTAAATAACAAACATATCATACTTACCTCCACTGTGCAGCTCGTTTTGCACAGAGTGGCCCCGAACCTGCTCTTCTGGGGTCCTTCGTCGACTCTCCCACCTCCTCCCCACATCTGATAACCCCCTAGGAGAAGCGCTTCCCCGAGGGGGTTACCTTTGCAGGCACGCTCCCGAGTCCAGCATTTGTGTCTATAGACACAGAATGCAGGACTTGGCCCCGCCCCCATTCATTGGATTTGATTGACAGCAGTGGGAGCCAATGGCTGCGCTGCTAACAATCTATCCAATCAAGAGATGGGAGCCCGTGGAGAGAGAGACAGCGCATCCCTGCCGACTGAATGAAGGGGTTCAGGTAAGTAAAACAGGAGAGGGGGGGGGGGGGGCGGTGACTGCCAGGTGCTTTTTCATCCTTAATGCATAGGATGCATTAAGGTGAAAAAACATGAACCTTTACAAACCCTTTAAAAAAGAACGGAAAAATGAAGGATCAGAATAAACAAACTGCAAACAATATTATTTTCTGTCTCTTTTTATTCCTTCCAAAACTTTCCATCCACACTGGAAAAATCCTCTTTATAATAATGAGTTAGTGATCAATAATTGGGCAGCACGGTGGCTAAGTGGTTAGCACTTCCGCCTGGCAGATCCCAACCATTACAACACCTGGGGTTTGCACATTCTCCCTGTGCAGGTTTCCTCCGGATACTCCGGTTTCCTCCCACATTCCAAAGACATGCTTAATTGGCTCCTATCTAAATTGTCCCTAGTATGTGTATGTATGAATGTGAGTTAGGGACCTTAGAGTGTAAGCTCCTTGAGGTCAGGGGCTGATGTGAATGTATAATATGTGTAAAGTGCTGCGTACATTGATGGCACCATATATAGATATATATATACATACACATATACACACACACACACACACACATATATATATATAAATAATAAATATTACACCTTTACCTGTCTCTAGGTACGTCCAGGGCGGTGTTATAATCAGGGGGTCCTCCGGGTAACATGTTAAACAGTAAGTGATTGGTCCCTCGATCCCACCTAAAAGAGAAAAGACAATTCAGAGGTTCTAGAACTGACAAGTGACCTTTACAGAGAAATACAAACAAGATAATAGAATCAATTATTTAAAAATTATGACAATATTAATAATCAACTACAAATCAGTAATCAAATACAGCATTTAACCACTCGCCCACAGTACTTTTACTGACAGCGGGCTGCAGAGCCAGGCATGCCAACGTACTGGCACGCCGCTGCGTACTTCCTGGTTTTCAGGTGCGCAAGCGCGCACCGCCCCTGCTGCTCTGTGCTGTAATTGGACACAGCATGAGTTTGATCAGCAGGTTACAGCCAATGATTATGGCTGCACACCTGCTGATCAGCTGAGGCCAATCACAGGACAAACACACAGAACTCGGTGCACAGACAGCGATCTGGCTGCTTCTTCTCCCTGAAATCAACATGGAGTTCATGGAGAAAAATCAGCCAGATTCTGTGAATCACAGCAGCACACATTACACTTGTTCGGCACCCAGTTAACCCCTTCCCAGCCAGTGACATTAGCAGAGTGTACAGTATTATTAACCACTTAGTTACCGGGCACTTAAACCCCCCTCCTGCCCAGACCAATTTTCAGCTTTCAGCGCTGTCACTCTTTGAATGACAATTGCGCGGTCATGTAACACTGTACCCAAATGACATTTTTATCTTTTTTTCCCACAAATAGAGCTTTCTTTTGGTGGTATTTAATCACTACTGGGGGTTTTATTTTTTGCTAAACAAACAAAAAAAGACAGAAATTTTTGAAAAAAAAAACAAAAATACATGTTTCATAGTTTGTTATAAAATTTTGCAAACGGGTAATTTTTCTCCTTCATTGATATTCGCTGATGAGGGTGCACTGATAAGGCAACACTGATGGGCACTGATAGATGTCACTGATGGGCAGCACTGGTGACGAGACACTGTGGGCACTGGTAGGTGGCACAGAAGCCTCTGCAGAGGCTCTCCACGATCGGGACCAATGTCCCTCTCGCAGCCGCCGGTGAATACCGACTCTGTTTACATCACATGATCAGCTCATAGACTCGCTGATCACAGAGGGCGCCGCGCACGCCCTGCAGCAGACGCCCAGGCCACTCAAGCACGGGAGGACATCTATGGACCCCCTTCCAGCAAAGTAGGTCCGCGCTGCAGCCGTCTTTCGGCTATAGCGAGGACAGGAAGAAGTTAATGATGGGATTTGAGCGTGTCCGGATCGGACCCGGCCAGGAAGCGAGCACTGCACACCGCCAATCAGAGGCAGCGTGTGTATGTGCAACTGCGGGACAGGAAATGCCTCCCTGCCTCTGATTGGCTGTGTGCAGTGACGGCTTCCTGGCGGGTTCAATCCCATCATTAAGTATTACCACTGATCACTGTATTAGTGTCATCAGTGATGTCAGTCAGCTAGTGACCCTCCCAGTCAGTGTCTGTTAGCACCATATTGCCCACCACACTATCACAGTAACACTATAAGTCACTGATCCCCACCATCACTGGTATAGCTGTGTAAATA
Source organism: Aquarana catesbeiana (assembly GCF_042186555.1). Lineage (NCBI taxonomy): Eukaryota > Metazoa > Chordata > Amphibia > Anura > Ranidae > Aquarana > Aquarana catesbeiana. The sequence continues at coordinate 30,820,516 of NC_133334.1, read as the reverse complement.
AATTCCCATATATATCCCATAGTTTGTAGACGCTATATACTTTCACACAAACCACTTAATATACACGTATTGGGATTTTTATTTTTTTTTTACCAGAGACATGTAGCAAAACCTATTTTGTCCCAAATTTATGACGAAATTTGATTTTATCGGATATTTTTTATAACAGAAAGTAGAAAATATAGTGGGGGGGGGGTTTCAAAATCTTTGGTGAATTTTTCATTTATATAATTAGAAAAAAAAAAAAACACAACAGCAGTGATCAAACTACCAAAAGGAAAAATGTGTGTGAAAAAAAAAAATGATATAAATTTAATCTAGGTACAATGTTGCATGACCACGCAATTACCCCATTAAAGTAGCGCAGTGCTGAATAGCAAAACATGCCCTGGTCATGAAGGGGTAAAATCTTCCGGAGGTCAAGTGGTTAATAATATTAATATTTATTATTATTATTATTATTATTATTATTATTATTAATAATAATAATAATAATAATAATAATACTAATAGCAGTAGTAGTAATATAAAATATATAAAATTACTGTTATAGTTTTTATTATTATTATTAGTGAGTTGTAACCCTATTCAGATAATAATAATAAAAACAACAATCAGTAATTATATACTTTATGCTAAGAGTATTATTATTATACATTTTATACTATTGATATCATTATTATTATTACTATTATTATCTTAGCAGGGTTCCAACCCTTCCACACGCTATCCCAAACAAACAAATACAAGTTTTGGTTTGAGCAGGGTGGATATAAATCAATGATTTTTATTTATTTTTTAAAATAAAAATAAAAATAAAAATAAAAAACAAATCTGATTTTTTTTTTTTAATTTAAAATCGATTTTTTGATTTTGATCAAATTTATTTGAATAAAATGCATTTGGAGTAAAAAAATCTATCCAAAGATAGTTTTCTATTTAATATGCATTAATAATTTAGTTTATTCGGCATGAAATGGAGCTTAGTTATGTAGCATGAGGCTGTATATTCTGCAAGATTTCCATTTTTGGTAAACTCATGCAATGAATCCAAGCTCTGCAAGCTGAGATAACATGCACTGCATTGATGCATTCACACAATGTCACAGTAACCATGAGATAAAACAAAGTTCAGGAATATTCCTTTATCCCATTGTTTTGCAAATCTATGTACACTACAAACTGTATGATTGAATCAGTTCTGATGTTGCTGTTTTACTAACCTGACAGCTTATTATTCTAAATAAAAAAACCTTCATTTTGTTTGCAAATGTTAAAGATTCTAACTCCCAGCAAGAATAAGTCCTTACATTTAAAGAGCACCTGTCATTTCAGATCCATCATGGCAGCGCCTGTTAACGGCGTCCACTCACCTGCTGCCACCACGTCCCTCCCCTTGTTGTGTCCCTGCCACATCACCAGCCGTCCCATTAAAATGAATGAGACTGTCGGGGAGTCAACAGCGGGTCAGAGGAGGAGCCTCTGCGGGACAGAGATGACAGTTGCTCTTTAAAAGTTATGATTTAAGTCGAGTTGATTTTAATCCAGCCTTTTTACTAGAGATTTAAATCAAATCCACCCCGAGTTTGAGTTCCACTTAAATGCTTTGCTGACCAAGGATGTGTCCTGCACTTCATGGCAACCAAAGCATTGAAAAAAAAAAAGATTCCAGCCATCACCTTGTATTGAAATGTAAAGCAGAACTAAAGCAGCTTCAATACTCACCTCCAGATCCAGCGCTATGACGTCTGCAGGCTCCCTCACCGCCCTCACCAACTTCTTCATGGCTTCTTCCAGGTTAGGAGACTTTATCCACCGTGATTGGCCATGCTGGGATAACGAAACTCTAGCGCATGTGAGATAATTCCTCCCGGCACCTAAGCATGCCATGCATTCTGCGAGGAGGAAGGTAAGAAACCATAATAGGTTTCTTCTGCAATAAAGAATCCTCGCCGCTTATAAGACTTCCAGTTCAGGGCAAAGTTCCAGTTAAACAGCCGGCTGTGCTGTATCACGTAGAAATGGTTTTGGTGGCTGGAAGAGCTTGTGTTGATGGGATTTGGTTGATGGTGGCATCAGTGCGAGACGCTTCTGGGAACATTCAGAATGACAGGCGCATCTGACCTGCAGTTAACCTCCCTCAGACCTGCAGTTGACCTTATTCAAGTGGGTTTTACATTCCCATAAACTTGTAGGAGAATGCAAAACAGCTTGAAGTCAACAATAATCCATCAATAGAGGAAATAACGTCTAAGCCTTACCAGAGGAGGGAATCCCCAAAACCGTCACCACAAGGTTAGAAGAGCACAATTGTCTAAAATGTCTTTGTGTGCAGAAAGTATTAACAGGATCCTTCCCTGGAAACACCCGAACTCAATCAGGTCCATATAGTGGGTGTGATGGTCAGGTGACCACATAATGTTGGCCATATAAGTGTGATGGTCAGGTGTTCACATACTGTTGGCCTGACCACATGTTGGTTACATAGTATGTGTGATGGTCAGGCGTTCATATTATTGGTCACATAGTAGGTGTGATGGTCAGGTGTTCACATACTGTTGGGTATATGGTAGGTGTGATGATGGCCAGGCGTCCATATTGTTGGTAGGTGTGATGGTCAGGTGTTCACATGCTGGTCACATAGTAGGTGTGATGATGGTCAGGTGTTCACATTGTTGTATATATAGTAGGTGTGATGGTCAGGTGTCCACACTGTTGGTCATATAGTAGGTGTGATGTTCACATACTGTTGGGTGTGTGGTAGGTGTCTGTTGGTCACATAGTACGTGTGATGGTCAGGTGTACATATTGTTGGTCATATGTAGGTGTGAAGGTCAAGGGGTTTACATACTGTTGGGTATATGGTAGGTGTGATGGTCAGGTGTTCACATACTGTTGGGTATATGGTAGGTGTGATGATGGTCAGGTGTCCACACTGTTGGTCATATAGTAGGTGTGATGTTCAGGTGTACATATAGTAGGTGTGATGGTCAGATGTTCCCATTGTTGGTCATATTGTAGGTATGATGGTCATGTGTTCACATACTGTTGGGTATATGGTAGGTATAATGATCAGGTGTCCATATTGTTGGTCACATAGTAGGTGTGATGGTCAGGTGTTCATATTGTTGGTCACATAGTAGGTGTGATGGTCAGGTGTTCATATTGTTGGTCACATAGTAGGTGTGATGGTCAGGTGTTCATATTGTTGGTCACATAGTAGGTGTGATGGTCAGGTGTTCATATTGTTGGTCACATAGTAGGTGTGATGGTCAGGTGTTCATATTGTTGGTCACATAGTACGTATGATGATGGTCAGGTGTCCACGCGGTTGGGTATATGGTATGTGTGATGATGATCAGGTGTCAAACCTTTCTTCAGAGAACATTCACAGAATTGACCCCCCCCCACCCTTTTACCTTAGGAGTTGCGCCAAGGCCTGTGCCGTCTCCTTAATCCGCAGATTATTCTGATTGAGAACGTCAATGGAAGGGAGGTAGAGGCAGGCTCTGCTCACATCCTCCGTGTAGAATTCACTCTGCGATACGGCAGTGAGCAGCTGATTGTACTCCCGGGACATCGTACTGCCCACCGACCCCCCATACTCATCCGTGTACTTCTTCAGGGGGTAGATGTAAACTTTCACCTTGTTCTTCGGGTTGTACCCGCAGCGGTAGACGTCGAAGCAGGTGTGCATCCGACAGCTCAGGTCCCCGCGCTCCGGCAGTGGGCTGTCCTCGGGAATCCTCACGGCGGGGACGTCCTGGACGCTCTGCTTCTCGGGGCTCCAGTCGCTGGACGGTTCGATGGTGTGAGGCCAAAACTGGAACATGCCGGTGGCGATGAGCCCCAGGAGCACCACCGAGAAGAGGGCGATGTAGTACACTCTGTGCTTGGACTTCATTCTGGGGATCAGGACGGGACCCCGGCTGTTGTACTTAACCGAGGCGCACATACTGGACCCTCCTTCCCCGATCTCCTGCACTACTGAGGAAGAGAGAGATGACGTTAGAAGATAGCAAACCACCACATCGCTACTTAGTGTAACACTACAGAGAACCGATAAGAAGTCAGAGGAAACTGCAAAAAGAGAAAGAAAAAAGATAAAAAGAGAGCCGTTTACAAATAAGGATCCCTCTTAGTTCTACATTGTATCCACATTATTATCAACATTACAGCTGAAGTGTATTGTACACATATAATACCTTCCCTAAACCCCCCCCCCCCCAAATATCAATATACAATTAAAATTATTCAATCAAATCTTGGTGGGGGGTTCCTGTAAAAGTGACAGATGAAAGAACAAGTCCCAAGCATCCCTTTAGATGTGCATGTTTCTGAGGTGGCTGCACCAGGAGTTATGTAAATCACTGACATGAGCACTGTATGCATGTGGGTGACTTACACACCCCTCCCCCCCCCCCCCATAGCTACCCTCTTCTAATGCATCTCATCAGCTGTACTTGGCGGCAGCAGGTCCTGCAAATGTCAGCACACAGGCTCCACATGCCAGACCATGTGCATGAGGCCATAGAGCATAATCAAGCAAATGACCAGCAGCTTGCACAGCTAAAGTCTGCAAAATCCAATGGTCAGCAGGCAGGAGTATGCATATCTAAAGGAATGGTGGGGATCTGTTCTTTCACACATTTGAGGACAACAGTACAGTAAACTGATACCAGTCCTGGAGACCACGCCCACACATGATGAAAAGCACATATGACTGGTGGGAGAGGAGGGATCATGTCCCTCAAATGCAGCAGATCTTCCACCCCAGGACAGATGTTTCCCTCCAACACTGATCTTCCATCCCAGGACAGATCTTCTACACCAACCCTGATCTTCCACCCCAGGGCAGCTCTTCTACACCAACCCTGATCTTCAACCCCAGGGCAGCTCTTCTACACCAACCCTGATCTTCAACCCCAGGGCAGATCTTCTACACCAACCCTGATCTTCCACCCCAGGGCAGATCTTCCACCCCAGGACAGATCTTCTACACCAACCCTGATCTTCCATCCCAGGACAGATCTTCTACACCAACCCTGATCTTCCATCCCAGGACAGATCTTCTACACCAGGAATCTTCAAACTACGGCCCTCCAGCTGTTGCGGAACTACACGTCCCATGAGGCATTGTAAAACTCTGACATTCACAGACATGACTAGGCATGATGGGAATTGTAGTTCCTGAACAACTGGAGGGCCGTACTTTGAAGACCCCTGTTCTACACCAACCCTGATCTTCCACCCAAGGACTGATGTTTCGCTCCAACACTGTTTTTCCACCCCAGATCAGATCTTCCACCCTGACACTGATTTTCCACCCCAGGACAGATCTTCCCTGCATCAGATCTTACACACCAGGACAGATGTTTCACTCCAACAATGATCTTCCACACCCAGGAACAGATCTTCCACTCTGAATCAGATCTTCCACCGCAGGACAGATCTTCTACACCAACCCCGATCTCCCATCCCAGGACAGATCTACACCAACCCCGATCTCCCATCTCAGGGCAGATCTACACCAACCCCGATCTCCCATCCCAGGACAGATCTTCTACACCAACCCCAATCTCCCATCCCAGGACAGATCTACACCAACCCCGATCTTCCACCTCAGGACAGATCTTCTACACCAACCCCAATCTCCCATCCCAGGACAGATCTACACCAACCCCGATCTTCCACCTCAAGACAGATCTTCTACACCAACCCCGATCTCCCATCCCAGGACAGATCTTCTACACCAACCCCGATCTCCCATCCCAGGACAGATCTTCTACACCAACCCCGATCTCCCATCCCAGGACAGATCTTCTACACCAACCCCGATCTCCCATCCCAGGACAGATCTTCTACACCAACCCCGATCTCCCATCCCAGGACAGATCTTCTACACCAACCCCGATCTCCCATCCCAGGACAGATCTTCTACACCAACCCCGATCTCCCATCCCAGGACAGATCTTCTACACCAACCCCGATCTCCCATCCCAGGACAGATCTTCTACACCAACCTCGATCTCCCATCCCAGGACAGATCTTCTACACCAACCTCGATCTCCCATCCCAGGACAGATCTACACCAACTCCGATCTCCCACCTCAGGACAGATCTTCTACACCAACCCCGATCTCCCATCCCAGGACAGATCTTCTACACCAACCCCGATCTCCCATCCCAGGTCAGATCTTCTACACCAACCCCGATCTCCTATCCCAGGACAGATCTTCTACACCAACCCCGATCTCCCATCCCAGGGAAGATCTTCTACACCAATCCCGATCTCCCATCCCAGGACAGATCTACACCAACCCCGATCTCCCACCTCAGGACAGATCTTCTACACCAACCCCGATCTCCCATCCCAGGACAGATCTTCTACACCAACCCCGATCTCCCATCCCAGGACAGATCTTCTACACACCAACCCCGATCTCCCATCCCAGGACAGATCTTCTACACCAACCCCGATCTCCTATCCCAGGACAGATCTTCTACACCAACCCCGATCTCCCATCCCAGGGCAGATCTTCTACACCAACCCCGATCTCCCATCCCAGGACAGATCTTCTACACACCAACCCCGATCTCCCATCCCAGGACAGATCTTCTACACCAACCCAGACCTTCCACCCCAGGACAGATCTTCTACACACCAACCCCGATCTCCCATCCCAGGACAGATCTTCTACACCAACCCCGATCTCCCATCCCAGGACAGATCTTCTACACCAACCCCGATCTCCCATCCCAGGACAGATCTTCTACACCAACCCCGATCTCCCATCCCAGGACAGATCTTCTACACCAACCCCGATCTCCCATCCCAGGACAGATCTACACCAACCCCGATCTCCCACCTCAGGACAGATCTTCTACACCAACCCCGATCTCCCATCCCAGGACAGATCTTCTACACCAACCCCGATCTCCCATCCCAGGACAGATCTTCTACACACCAACCCCGATCTCCCATCCCAGGACAGATCTTCTACACCAACCCCGATCTCCTATCCCAGGACAGATCTTCTACACCAACCCCGATCTCCCATCCCAGGGCAGATCTTCTACACCAACCCCGATCTCCCATCCCAGGACAGATCTTCTACACACCAACCCCGATCTCCCATCCCAGGACAGATCTTCTACACCAACCCAGACCTTCCACCCCAGGACAGATCTTCTACACACCAACCCCGATCTCCCATCCCAGGACAGATCTTCTACACCAACCCCGATCTCCCATCCCAGGACAGATCTTCTACACCAACCCCGATCTCCCATCCCAGGACAGATCTTCTACACACCAACCCCGATCTCCCATCCCAGGACAGATCTTCTACACACCAACCCCGATCTCTCATCCCAGGACAGATCTTCTACACCAACCCCGATCTCCCATCCCAGGGCAGATCTTCTACACCAACCCCGATCTCCCATCCCAGGACAGATCTTCTACACACCAACCCCGATCTCCCATCCCAGGACAGATCTTCTACACCAACCCAGACCTTCCACCCCAGGACAGATCTTCTACACACCAACCCCGATCTCCCATCCCAGGACAGATCTTCTACACCAACCCCGATCTCCCATCCCAGGACAGATCTTCTACACCAACCCCGATCTCCCATCCCAGGACAGATCTTCTACACCAACCCCGATCTCCCATCCCAGGACAGATCTTCTACACACCAACCCCGATCTCTCATCCCAGGACAGATCTTCTACACCAACCCAGACCTTCCACCCCAGGACAGATCTACACCAACCCCGATCTCCCATCCCAGGACAGATCTTCTACACCAACCCCGATCTCCCATCCCAGGACAGATCTTCTACACCAACCCCGATCTCTCATCCCAGCACAGATCTTCTACACACCAACCCCCGATCTTCCACCCCTGAACAGATATTTCGCTCCAAATCTGATCTTCCACTTCTACCACTGATATTCCACCCCCGGGGCAAATCTTCCACCCCCAGACACAGATTTCTCTCACACCCTAGCACTGATTTTCCACCCCTAGAACGTCTCTCACCCCTCCCCCTCCTCTAATATGCCCGGTCTGGGAGAGGGCGGAGAGGGGGGTCTTACCTCCGGCCCCGGGCCGCCCCGCTCAGCTCACATCTCCCCCCAGACACACTCAGCAGATGCGGAAACAACGTCACTGTCAGCTGATCACCTCCAACACCCCGGAACATGTCCGCAACACAGGGGGGGCGCCGCCATCTTCCCGGAGACCAGACCGGCCTGGGCAAGTCTATGGAATGTCATGAGAATGTCATAGAATGACAGACAATACAGCACTGATATATAGTCCATTCCATACATTCTGTGCTACATTCCTCCCTGAACCCCGCTGTTCTATTGAAGAGGACCTGTCATCACAGAGCTTTACAGGGGGGACGTTTTATATTCTGTTATTTACTCATATTATATATTTTATTTTATTTATTTATTTATTTCATTAAATATTTGCATTCTTTTTTGTATTTTATTATGTATTTATACTTAATATATATATATATATATATATATATATATATATATATATATATATATACTTTTTTTTCTGCATTTACATTGTTTTACTTATTTATATTTAATTTATAACATTTATTTATTGTATTATTATTATTACATTTATTTCATTTATTTTTATGTGATTTCATTATAGATTATATTTATTTTCTTATTTTGATTTTATTATGTATTAACATTTTTTTTTGCATTTTGTTTTTTTATGTACGTATATGTGTTGGCATTTATATTATTTCATTTATTTATTTAAATATTTTTATATAGTATTCTTTTACTTATTTAGATTTTATTTTCTCATATATTTATATTCCTTTACTTTCATTGTTGTATTTTATTAGGTATTTATATTGTTTTATTAATTTATGTTTTAATAATTTAATTATTATGTATATGTATATATATATATATATATATATATATATATATATATATATATATATATATATATATATATATATATATATATATATATAAAATCCGCCATCGTGTGTTCACCTTTCAAGACCCGTGAGTGCCGCACTCTTTTTTGATTTATATGCACTACAGTATTTTGCTGTGTCTCTGGGCCCATTTTATATCCCCTGATTTGTGTGCGGTGACAACCAGTGAATAATGTATATATATATATATATATATATATATATATATATATATATACACACACATTCCTTTATATATTGCATTTATTTCTTTGATTTATTTATATGTTATTTTATTATATATTTACATTGTCTTAATTATTTATATTTAATTTATATTCTTGTATTTTTTATTTTCTATAATGTATTTTGATCCTTTTATTTATTTATATTTGATTCTATTATATATTTATATTTATTTATATTTAATTATATCATTTTATTTTATTTGTTTATTTCTTTTTATTATGTATATTTATTCTTTTATTTATTTATGTTTCATTTTATTATGCATTTTTGTATTTATTTATTTTTTGCTTACATTTTATTTTATTATATATTTTTATTCTTTCATTTTTAATTATATAATTATATTTGTATTTATTTCGTTTTTAGTATATGTCTATAGATGTATTTATTTATATTTTATTGTATTATGAATTTATATTCTTTTAGCAAGGCAGTAGTGCCGTTCCCTTTTTTCTTCTGCATGCTCAGTGGTGCAGATAGCTTTGCACATCCAAAAAAAAATATAAAATAATAGTTTAAAAACGTAAAAATTAATGACAGATGAAACTGACCAAAAAACATTTAAAACTGGGTACCTGATGATGTGAAAGTTATAGGTTGCACTTAACTGTAATACTGCATTTCGGACAGCAGGTGGCGCACACATATAAGCCTAGAGAGAGCACCCTGAGTCACATTTTAGTAGAAACCTTTGGGAACTTCGGATGTCTGGCCACATGTAGGAGCATCTGTCTTCCTGGATTAGCCACAAATTCACTGGCATTCCTCATATTTGCATAGGCGTGCGCACAGGGTGTGCTAGGTGTGCCCGGGCACACCCTAGTCACCTTGTGCTGCACAGATTTCCCCTGCTGCTTGGCTGCAGAGAAAGGGACAGGGGAAACTCTGTCTCAAAAGTGAGCCATCAGGGGTCGATTTATTCCCCTGATATTTCACCAATAAAAAAATAATAAAAATAAACTAACATTAATCTCTGCCCCACTGACACCGTCCACTGCTCTACAGACACTGTCATTTACCCTACCTACACTGTGTATATATACATACAAATATACACTGTGTGTATGTGTGTGTGTGTGTGTGTGTGTGTGTGTGTGTGTATGTGTGTGTGTATATATATATATATATATACACACACACAATAATACCTCAGATTGCAAGTAACACGGTTAACAGGTGACAATACGAGCTATTATTTTTTAAAAATCCTGACTCGGTTTGCGAGCGCTGTCTTGCAAAACAAGCAGGATTTAAGCCTCTGCAGTGTGCAGTACCGCATTTGGCCAGAGGTGCGGGGGCACCGGTGACACTCGGAGCCGTTCGGATGCACTCGGTAACACTCCACTCCCGAGTGGTTCCGAGCCTCTCCGAGTGCATCCAAATGGCTCTGAGCGGTTTCCGAGTGTCTCCGGCGCCCCCCACCTCTGGCCAAATGCGGTACTGCATACAATAGAAGTCAATGTGGAACGAATTATCTGAGTTTCCATTGACTTCTATGGGGAAGCTCACTTTGATATACGAGTGCTTTGGATTACAAGCATTCTTCTGGAACAAATTATGCTCGCAATCCAAGGTACCACTGTATATATATATATATATATATATATATATATATATATATATACAATACATATACACACACACAGATATATGTTTGAGCTTTGGGGTGCACACCCTAATGCAATAGGCTGCGCACACCTATGCTTTATATGTGTGATATATATATATATATGTTATATAAAAAATATATATACAGTATATATAAACCAGTGACTCTGAGACCACATTGACACCTGAACGATTTTATGTGGCTTGGCTGATGCAACTACGCAACGCAAGAGATATACCATTCTTTTCTATAGGGCCCTTCACACCTATGTATTTCTCTGGGATGCACCTTGAAAAAAAAGTATAGGTGTTTTTTTTTCTTTTCTTTTATGCAATCATGCACATATTTGGCCTCCATAGACTTCAATGGAATATGAAAAAAAGACACACAAAAACCCATTAAAATGAATGAAAAATGCACCCAAAATATATCCAAAGAATGCATGAAAATGCAGAAGCTGGAGGATGTTGCACAAACAGTATTCCAGCCAGCCGCGGCTCCCAGTAATTAAATAGAAGTTCCCCTGGGGCCCCATCAGTTCAACAGCAGGGGGGGCGGGCATAGAGAGGAGGCTCAGAAAAGAAACGTAGCCGGCAATTCCAGAAATCCAAAATATAAAGTCTTTATTGTTACATATAGGTTGAGATTAATAGCAGCTTACGCGTTTCGTCATATAGACTTGGTCACAGAGGGGATGGAGAGGAAGCTATTTATTCATCATTAGGATCAGGCAGAGTAATCCTCGGTGCTGCGGCTCCTGACAAATAAATGAATGACCACTTTCCCAATGGCAACAGAGGACCAACATAGAAAAATTTGTTAGTAAGACAGTAAAATAGATCCCCTGTAGGCAGCAAGATTAAATCCCCCCCCCCAACAACAATAGACCCCACTCAGAAACAGTAGAACTCCCCTAGAAACAATAGACCCCCCAGCAACAATAGATCTCCTCCAGCAACAATAGATATTTCCAGCAACAACAGCCCCCCTCAACAACATTAGATCTCCCCCAGCTTCAATAGATTCCCCCCCAGCAACAATAGAGAGCCCCCCCAACAACAACAGATCTCCACCAACAACAATAGATCCCCATCAGCAGCAATAGACCTCCCCTAGAAACAAAAGACCCCCCAGGAACAATAGATCTCCCCCAGCAGCAGTAGTCCTCCCCAGCAGCAATAGATCTCCTCCAGCAACAATAGATATTTCCAGATACAGATTCCAGATTCTAGGCAGGAACTTTAGTTTAATTGTCGGGAGCCACAGCATGGAGGATTACACCGCCCAAAGAATAGGTGCAGGTACTCCCCCGCGTTGCCTATCACCCCTTGTCTCCGCCCCCTACCCACCCTCCAGTATCACCCCTTTTAGAGAACCAAGTATCATTTTGTGGTGCTAAGTAATTTGTATGGAATTTGTTAGTAAGACAGTAAAATAGATCCCCTGTAGGCAGCAAGATTAAATCCCCCCCCCCAACAACAATAGACCCCACTCAGAAACAGTAGAACTCCCCTAGAAACAATAGACCCCCCAGCAACAATAGATCTCCTCCAGCAACAATAGATATTTCCAGCAACAACAGCCCCCCTCAACAACATTAGATCTCCCCCAGCTTCAATAGATTCCCCCCCAGCAACAATAGAGAGCCCCCCCAACAACAACAGATCTCCACCAACAACAATAGATCCCCATCAGCAGCAATAGACCTCCCCTAGAAACAAAAGACCCCCCAGGAACAATAGATCTCCCCCAGCAGCAGTAGTCCTCCCCAGCAGCAATAGATCTCCTCCAGCAACAATAGATATTTCCAGATACAATAGCCCCCCTCAGCAATATTAGCTCTCCCCTAGCATCAATAGACCCCTTCAGCAACAATAGAGCCCCCCCCTAAAACAATAGATTTCCCTCAGCAACAATAGAGCCCCCCCCCTAAAACAATAGATATTTCCAGCAACAATAGCCCCCCTCAGCAACATTATATCTCCCCTAGCATCAGTAGATTCCCCTCAGCAACAATAAAGCCCTCCCCCCGAAACAATGGATCTCCCTCAGCAACAATAGATCAACCAGCAACAATAGATCTCCCACAGCAAGAATATATGATCCTTAGCACAACAACAATAGATCCCCTGCAACAATATACACTCAGCAACAATGAACCCCACCAACAACAATCAATCTGCTAGCAGCCAGCATCGGTAGACACCTCCCTCAACAGTAGATCCCTCCCAACAACAATTTAACCCCCAGCAACAATAGATCTCCCCCAGGGACAATAGATTCCCCAGAATCCAGCATTAATAGACCCCCCTTCACACCCTAGTGCCCCTTGTCATTACATACATTCAGTGCTGGAGGTGCCGGGACTGCGTCCACCCGCGTTCTGGCAAAAGCCCTGACTGCGCCCAATACCAAAACTGAGTAAATAGTCCCCTCTTTGTCCCCGGCCCCTGATGCTGAACCGAGGAATGCCACTGCGATTATTATTATTATTATTATATTTTTAACCCTAATTTACATCCTAAGCCTAATTTACATGCATGGCTGGTCTGAAAGAGGATCTGCACCGTTTCGGGTTCTTTGCAAAGCAATGAAATGCGTTTTTTTTTTTTTACTTGTACATTTTGTTAATGCAAATTTCAAAATTTTAATCTGTCTAAATACTACATATTTCTTTTTGCAGGTCTTTCTCTGTCACTTTGACTGCGCAGAGGTGCAGCAATTATGTACAGACACCGACACCAATAGAGATGGAAAAGGAAAGGAAATTAAGAGTCCTTAGGGCATAGACGACATCCTCCTCCCACTGGGCCATGAACAAGTTGGCCAAACTTGGGGCATTTTTCGCCCCCATGGCCACACCCTTGATTTGAGAATAGAACACACCCTGGAACCAAAAATAGTTGTGTTCAGTAGCGAACCTCAACAACTCCATGATGAAGTTCCTCTGTATCAAGGGAAGGGCTGAATTCGGGGACAAAAACAATTCAACCGCAGTGAGACCCAAATCGTGGGGAGATGCACGTATATAAGGCGGAGACATCCGCATTGACCATATTGAAGCTGTCCTGGTACTCCACTGATTCCAATAGTTTGATGGTATCACGAGTGTCCTTCAAATAGGACGGGATAAGTTTGACTAGTGGTTGGAGATAGAAATCAATGTAGCGTCCAATCCTCGAGGTCACCGAATTGATGCCGCTGACGATCGGGCGACCAGGAGGATTAGCTAGATTCTTGTGAACCTTGGGTAGATAGTAGCTAATGGGGATCCGTTCTATTCTCAAATCAAGGGTGTGGCCATGGGGGCGAAAAATGCCCCAAGTTTGGCCAACTTGTTCATGGCCCAGTGGGAGGAGGATGTCGTCTATGCCCTAAGGACTCTTAATTTCCTTTCCTTTTCCATCTCAATTGGATCAGATATTCTTTTTCTTACTTGTCCAGAATATTCAAAGAAAAGCCCTCGTCCACTATCTCTATCAAAGCCCTTTTGTAGTTCACAGTTGGATCTCCAGGGAGCACCTCATAGGTAGTACGATCATCTAAAAGTCTCATCATTTCTTTAATATAATCCTCCTTGTCCAACACGACTATCCCACCCCCCTTATCAGCAGGGCGGATAATGAGATTTTTTTCTCTCGCACAGGCATTTAAAGTGGTTGTAAACCCTTTACAACCACTTTAAACTACAGGCAAGTCTATAATTAGGCTTGCCTGTAGCTGCATTGGATATCTTTTAAACCTGCACAGTTTAGGAGATTTCCCTGTATTTGTATGTGCCGACGTCAGGCACATGCGCACTTTAGCCAACTGAAGCAATGGCACGTACGTGCCGTTGCTTCAGTTGTACTGTGCCGTTCACAGCGGCTCCCGCGCGCATGCACGGGAGTGACGTCATCGCGGCTCCGGCCAATCACAGCGCCGGAGCCGTGATACCCAGAAACAAGCCCAGTGCAACATGTCGGCGGCCTGAGGGGGATACGAGGATGGCTGCGAGGGCTTCGTTCTCAGGTAAGTAATTCATAATGAGCTAGTATGCTATGCATACTAGCTCATTATGCCTTTATCTTGCAGGGTGTGTTTTTAATTTTTTTTTTGCAGGAGGGTTTACTTCCTCTTTAAGTCCCGATGCGATAGCAGGATCTTGATGAACCCTTTTTTTAGGAAGTGCATCAAGATCTTTGAGCACCAGATTACGAAACACATTGACAAAATGTGATGTACTATTGGGTGGGTTGAATAAAGATAGGCCACTAGGTTCATAGTGTACCTCATCACGTGCCCATGCAAGAAACAGTACGTTGGTCATACGATTAGGACTTTTGGAATAAGAGTCAATGAACATTTAGCTAAGATTAAAAAGGGTTGTATAAAGCATAGCGTGCCATGCCATTACCTGGAACATCACAACAAAAGATCCCACAGGTACACAGTTCCAGGTCATAGACAAATTTGTACCACATTGGCGAGGTGACTCCTGTGTGCGGGGTGTCTCGCGGCTCGAGACCTATTGGATATATGAGCTGAAATGCTACTCACCCCACGGTATGAGTAGGGGTGTTTTAACATTAGTGTTTAGTTCAGAGACCATTTGTTTGTTTTTACCTCATGTAGCCACTGAGACTGATATATAGGCTTGGTGGGCAAGCTTCTGGCCTCATTTTCGGTTGCGCCCTGTTGGGGGCGTTGCCAGCAATTTACACAATTATGAACCAGTTTATAAATATCATAGCAATGTGGGGAGGCAGGAGATATGCCCCTGTTGATGACCTATGGTGTCGAAACGCGTCGGACCTGCTTATCTTATGCCTCCCACATTGCTTTTATACGATTTTTTGTGATCACATCTTTTATCTTCTCTGCATCTGTCATTTTGATGTATGATCTTACATAATTTTTTTTTTGATTGACCTGCACCATTGGGAGCCACCCTCTTTTTATATTTTCCTGCTTACCCGCCTTCCTTTGAGAATGTTCACCTTTACGGCTGTCCTCTGGATCGACCTACCAGTTAGTCCCTTGATGCTGTCTGGTCGCATGGTTCGGAGTCCTGGGATCCATCTTTCGGTTCCATCCCGCTTTTGCATCTCCATTATACTAGAGCGCTAGGAATATAGCGCCCAACGCCCGTCAGACTCACTGCTGTATGGTAGGTGTGTCCATCACATCTGGTAAGAGCGTTTTATCTCATCCACTTTGAAAATCGATCTTCGCATGTATCTCAGTTATCTCATTGGAATTGAGTCCTCCTTCGTCTTCAGAAGTGAATTTTTTATTGTTGACGCTTTCTGGACTTTGTTGTTTACAACCCTTGGAAATACACATCATGTGTTCTTCTTTTAACATACAGTATAGTGAACTGTTTCCTTCATGCATATCAGTGTATTCACCTTTTGTGTACCATTGAAATGATGGTTTATTGTTTTTTGAATTGTTCTCTGTTAGCACTTTTGCACATGCACTTTAGTGAGTGACACATCACTTTCTCTTATTAGTACATTTTTATTACTGTGTGCTTTCGTGCACACAGAGGTATTTCACCTTTCAGCGCTACACTCATTTTTACACATTTATTTGGACTTTCTTTGTTTGAGTGTTTAGCAGCTATTATCTTATCACCTTCTATCACATTTGGTTTAGCGCAGTTTTTTTCCCCCCACTTTACCCATTTTTTTTTAATAACCTAACCCTGCTTTAAAATTCTCCACAACTTTATCCCTGACCTGTCTGGTGTGTTCCTTGGCCTTCGTGATGCTGTTTGTTCACTTAGGTTCTCTAACAAACCTCTGAGGGCTTCACAGAACAGCTGTATTTGTACTGAGATTAAATTACACACAGATGGACTCTATTTACTAATTAGGTGACTTCTGAAGGTAATTCCACTAGATTTTAGTTAGGGGTATCAGAGTAAAGGGGGGCTGAATACAAATTTACACCACACTTTTCACATATTTATTTGAATTGTTGAAAAACATTTATCATTCTCCTTCCACTTCACAATTATGTGCCACTTTGTGTTGGTCTATCACAAAAAATCCCCAAAAAATACATTTTGGTTGTAACATGACAAAATTTGGAAAATTTCAAGGGGGTATGAATACTTTTTTTAAGGCACTGATGAGGAGGCACCGATAGGTGGCACTGATGGGCACTGGTAGGCGGCACTGATAGGTGACACTGATGAGGGGGCACTGATGGGTACTGGTTGGCAGCACTGATGGGCAATGGTAGTCAGCACTGTTAGGTGACACTGATGAGGGGGCACTGATGGGTACTGGTTGGCAGCACTGATGGGCACTGGTAGGCAGCACTGATAGGTGACACTGATGAGGGGGCACTGATGGGTACTGGTTGGCAGCACTGATGGGCAATGGTAGTCAGCACTGTTAGGTGACACTGATGAGGGGGCACTGATGGGTACTGGTTGGCAGCACTGATGGGCACTGGTAGGCGGCACTGATAGGTGACACTGATGAGGGGGCTCTGATGAGTACTGGTTGGCAGCACTGATGGGCACTGGTAGGTGGCACTGATAGGTGACACTGATGAGGGGGCACTGATGGGTACTGGTTGGCAGCACTGATGGGCACTGGTAGGCGGCACTGATAGGTGACACTGATGAGGGGGCACTGATCGGTACTGGTTGGCAGCACTGATGGGCACTGGTAGGCGGCACTGTTAGGTGACACTGATGAGGGGGCACTGATGGGTACTGGTTGATTGGCAGCACTGATGGGCACTGTTGGGACTGCACTGATAATCAGTGCCCTGATTAACAGTGTAGATGTCCTTTTAACACAAGCCAGTTATCGTCTCTCTTCTTCTCTCCTCTTGCTGTCAGCGTGAGGAAAGAAAAGCCAGTGTGTTTACAACCATGATCAGCTGTCATGGGACACAGTTGATCACAGGGTAAAGGGCCTGCTGTGATTGGCCCTTTACCCCGATCTGTGATCAGCTAAGTCCGAAGGATTCGGTGATCACAGAGGGCACTGCAGGGGGTGCGCGGGCAGCGTGATCACGGGAGGACGTCCATCTATACTCTCCTGGCAAAGTACGCCTGCGCTATAGCCCTCTTTTGGCTATAGTGAGGGCAGGAAGTGGTTAATCACTCCTGTCAGTGTTAAGTGGTTTGTGCCATCCATGTAACCGGTACATTCTGCTGGAGAGCTTGTGCTTGTAAAAAATAAACAGACTTAATGGCTGGATCATCAGATGAAAATAGAAGAAAGAAAGCCTAAAAAAGAAAACGAATGCAGCCATCACATCTAATGCCGTGTACACACGGGCGGGCTTTTCAGCATCAAACGTCCAACGGTCTTTCCGACGGACTTTCAACGGAGTTACGACGGACTTGCGAACGACCGGACTTGCCCACACATGAACGGACTAAAGTCCGTTCGTTTGAACGTGATGACGTACGACCGGACTAAAATAAGGAAGTTCATAGCCAGTAGCCAATAGCTGCCCTTGCGTCTTTTTTTGTCCGTCGAACTAGCATACAGACGAATGGATTTTTTTGATCGGACTCGAGTCCGTCGGAAAGATTTGAAACATGTTCTAAATCTAAAGTCCGTTTGATTTTCGACAGGAAAAGTCCGCTGAAGGTCCGATGAAGCCCACACATGGTCGGATTGTCCAACGGATTAGTTCCGTTGGACCAGTCCGGTCGGAAAGTCCGCCCGTGTGTACACAGCATTAGAGTTGGTAAGACATTGAAGACCTAGACAACTAAAAAATGGACTTTGAGGGCACACAAGTATGTTGTGTATAAAAGATAAAATTGTTTTATTTAGGTATATCTTCCATAAAAAAAGGGGGGGGGGAACAATTAATGCATATGAATACATTACACAAAAAACATTTCCAACAATTGATACTGTATACCCTACACGAAACCAGCACTGCATACAATATATATAGAACAACACATCCAACAAACGGGTGGAGAACAAATTCCCCTAAGGATATTCCAATTAAGGATGTGAATGAGCAGATTGTGGGTCAGGTTGTGGATCCGGGCATGTGTTTTCTTAATGGCTCGACATGTTGCGCGCATGAAAACGCTTCCTCTGGAGCCTAGGAGATTCTAGTAATATACATAAGAAAAATACACCAGTAAATGTATGGTATAACAATATATAAACACAAAAATACCTGAAAGAAAAAAGAATGTAACATTTGCTCATATGCATTAATTGTTCCCCCCTTTTTTATGGAAGATATACCTAAATAAAACAATTTTATCTTTTATACACAACATACTTGTGCGCCCTCAAAGTCCATTTTTTAGTTGTCTAGGTCTTCAATGTCTAATATCGGGACGTTGGCACACTGCTACTTGTGTACCTGCAGTGTCACCCTGTCTTAGGTACACATCTATTTGGGAATCGCTTAATTAAAAAATTAGAGTTGGTAAGCTGTAATATAATAAATGTTTGTTTTTGGGTTTAATACTGCTTGAACCTCCCTGGAGGTATGATTTTGTCAGCTTTTTGCGTCTCAAAGCGGTACAATGTTTCACATGGAAATTTGGCGTTTTATATTGTAATTCTTAAAAATAACACACTTAAAGAGGGAGTCCACCTAAACCGCCTAAAAAAAAAAAATATTAAAAGCCAGCAGCTACAAATACTGCAGCTGCTGGCTTTTAATAAATGGCCACTTACCTGTCCCAGGGTCCAGCGATGTCGGCAGCCGACGCCGAGAACCCGCTCGGTTATCGGCAGCTGCCGCCGCCATCCTGGGTGAGGGAATCAGGAACTGAAGCGTTGCGGCTTCATTTCTCGGTTCCCTACTGCGCATGCGCATCGTAACTGGTCCCCGCTATCTCCTGGGAGCTGTGTGTTCCCAGGAGACAGCGCGGAGGGACAGGAAGAGGAATAGACTCCCATGGGAGTCTATGCCGGAAGTGGGTGCAAATACCTGTCTTAGACAGGTATCTGCACCCCCCTCCCCCCTGAAAGGTGCCAAATGTGACACCGGAGGGGGGGAGGGTTCCGAAAAGCGGAAGTTCCATTTTTGTGTGGAACTCCGCTTTAAATCTGTCCAAACAAGAGTCTAGTAGACATGATCTAATAAAGTTTGAAACACAAAATCATAAATTATATTATAATAAATAACTATAAATAATTATAACAAATAATAATATAATAATAATACATTTTATTCAATAATGTAATCAAATCAAAAACACTGAAATTTGCTCAGTTGCAGAATTGTCGCTGTCGTTACTTTCAGTGTTTGATGATGAATTTCCTCAGCAATCACTATCTCTCAATTCTGCAAGTGATCTAATTTACTATGACTGTTTTCTAGCTGGTCTAACACCGCTTTTGACGTAAAGGGACACTTTTTGGTTGCTATGGACAATCTCCAGTTTCCAGGCAGAAAGAACAGTATATATAATATAAAACGACATGCAGGGCACTGGACAAAGCATTAGGGACAAAAGGGAGGTGAAATGATTTGATACAGTAATGTAATCTGTAAGATCACAGTGTACTGTATGTGTTTTTTTTTTTTTGCACTTTTTGAATTTGCCGCCGGGCTCCGACCAATGCGTTGCGACGCTCGCAGGGAACGGAGCCCGGCACAGTGATGAATCAGGCGGAGTACACAGCCCGCGGACACAGCGGGAGGACATCGCAGGATCCTGGGGACAAGGTAAGTAACTTTCCCAGGATCCTGCGATGAGATCCTGAGTTTGGCTCGGGGTTACCGCTTTTGGTCATAAAAATTCACCCCGAGCCACGCTCGGGAATACCGCCAGGGAGGTTAAAGCTGAACTCCTTGCATGTTTTTTTTTTTTTTTTTTTTTTTTTTTTTATTCAGCTTGGCACAATGTAAGTACACATATCTCATGTATGAGGGAAAAAACTAGGGTTGCCACTTTTTTTTCTAGCCAAACCCGAACACTTTAGTTTTTTCGTATACACTATAGGATTGTGACAGACCTGGGACACCTTTTGGGCAGGGCCGGACTTACCATTGGGCTTGACTGGGCTCAAGCCCATGGACCCCGGCCAATAGGGGCCCCGTCCGTTTCAAAAGCTGGCGAGAGCGGCCGAAAGCCGCTGTTTTAGGACATCCGGCTCTGTATCTCGGCGGCGTCATTTTTAAACTGAAAGGCTGCAATGACACTGACAAGGCTGCAGATGGACACTGATAAGGCTGCATTGATGGGCATTTAAATGTAAGTTTTTTTCCTTAAACTTCCCTCCTTAAAGTTTTTTTTTACTTAAAATTCCCTCCAAAACTTGGGGTGCGTGTTATACGCCGATAAATACGGTAATGATCATTTTATCCATTTTTATTGCTTTTATTAATCGTGGACCCAGGACGAATACCAGTACAGTATCCCCCACTTATACGCTTATATATTATCTACTTTTGTGAGTAGCCATTTGGCTGTTTTGTCCAATTAAACAGAAGTTCTTTAATACTGCACTGTGTCTGGCGCACCTTGTCCTTTATTTCTATTTCTGTTTTATAGAGCTGTGCACATGTATAGAAGGGTAGGGCCCAAAAGTGACTCAAGCCCAGGGGCCCCCACCACCCTGCCCTGCCTTTGGGCACTTCAAAGAGAATAGTAATGCGGCGCACATAGTGCCCCCCTCCCCCCTCACCCTCCTGTCAAGCCCTGTTCTGAGCCACATTCCTGTCTGAATATTGTGTAGGTGGACTGAAACCCGGACACATGATTCAAAACCCAGACTGTCCGGGTGAATCCCGGACAGATGGCAACCCTAGAAAAAACCTTATGTGTGTAGCAGCTCATGCAGATCCAGTCAAGTTCCTCCACCCCAAACTCGCTCATCCATGCCTTTATGGACCTTGCTTTGTGCACTGGTCCAAATCATT
Source organism: Aquarana catesbeiana (assembly GCF_042186555.1). Lineage (NCBI taxonomy): Eukaryota > Metazoa > Chordata > Amphibia > Anura > Ranidae > Aquarana > Aquarana catesbeiana. The sequence continues at coordinate 30,798,825 of NC_133334.1, read as the reverse complement.
TGGTGGAGGGGGGATTATGATGTGGGGGTCGTTTTTCAGGGGTTGGGCTTGGCCCCTTAGTTCCAGTGAAGGGAACTCTTAACCTCCCTGGCGGTTTTTCCCGAGTGTGGCTCGGGGTTAAAATTCAGTACCATTAGCGGTAACCCCGAGCCACACTCGGGATCGCATTGCAGGATCCTGGGGCGGCGTTACCTTGTCCCCGGGATCCTGCGATGTCCCCCGCAGTGTCCGAGGGCTCCGTCCTCCTCCGAAGCCTCTCCGTGCCAGGCTCCGTTCCCTGCGAGCGGCGCGACGCACGGGGGCGGAGCCTGGCGGCAAATTCAAAAAAATGTCAAAATCATAACACATACAGTACTGTAATCTTACAGATTACAGTACTGTATGAAATGATTTCACATCCCTTTTGTCCCCAGTGCTCTGGTCCATGCCCTGCATGCAGTTTTACATGATATACACTGTTCTTTCTGCCTGGAAACTGGAGATTGTCCATAGCAACCAAAAAGTGTCCCTTTACGTCAAAAGTGGCTTTAGACCAGCTAGAAAACAGCGATAGTAAATTAGAACACTTGCAGAATTGAGCGATAGTGAATTGTGGGGAAATTTATTTTATTACTATTTTTTTTAATTTTTTTTAATTATTTATTTTTATTTATTATATTATAATTTATGTTTTTGTGTTTCAAACTTTATCATACCCGGGATATCTACTAGACTCTGGTTTGGACAGATTTAAGTGTGTTATTGTTAAGAATTACAGACCTACAATATAAAACGCCAAATTTCCATGCAAAATAATGGTACCGCTTTCAGCACCTAAAATCCGAAATAATCATACCGCCAGGGAGGTTAAGGCGTCAGCATACCAAGACATTTTGGACAATTTCATGCTCCCAACTTTGTGGGAACAGTTTGGGGATGGCCCCTTCCTGTCCCAACATGACTGCGCACCAGTGCACAAAGCAAGGTCCATAAAGACATGGATGAGCGAGTTTGGGGTGGAGGAACTTGACTGGCCTGCACAGAGTCCTGACCTCAACCCGATAGAACACCTCTGGGATGAATTAGGCTCGGTTTCCACTAGTGCGACTTGTTGTGCGACTTGGGACTGCAAAGTCGCATGACAAGTCATACCCCCTGATTTCCAATGAGTACCGTTCATATCTGTGTGACTTCAAAGTAGTCCCTGCACTACTTTGGTCCCACTTTGATGCGACTTGAGGTCCATAGACCTCAAGAATACACAGGCATTGCTTCAAGTCGCGGCAAAAAATCGCGGTAAAATCGCGCAACTTTGGGGTTGCCATACTGGAAACCGAGCCTTAGAGTGGAGACTGCGAGCCAGGCCTTCTCATCCAACATCAGTGGCTGACCTCACAAATGCACTTCTGGAAGAATGGTCAAACATTCCCATAGACACACTCCTAAACCTTGTGGACGGCCTTCCCAGAAGAGTTGAAGCTGTTATAGCTGCAAAGGGTGGGCCAACTCAATATTGAACCCTACAGACGAAGACTGGGATGCCATTAAAGTTCATGTGTGTGTGTAAAGGCAGGCGTCCCAATACTTTTGGCAATAAATTGTAGATGCATTCTTGGAGCTCCGCTGTCGTGTGTCAAGAGGGCGCTCAGGGGGCGTTCCCAGCACAGTGACTGAGCTGTCACTGACAGCCCCCCGGTGCTTACAATCAGGAGCTGGTGGGAGGGGCTCCCGATCCTGTGATCGCTGGAACAGCCATTCACAGTGGTCACGTCATCAGGAACAACGCCCTCGGCAAGTCATTAAATAAAAAGGACAGGGGGATTTATTCTTAGATTGGTTTGCTGTATCTTTTTCGGGTGTGGTTATATTTTCGCACCGATATGAGAAAAAAAAAAAAAAAATTGGTTGCTGTGGGCTTCTACGTTTTTTTTTTTTTTTGTCAATCAGCGGGGCCCCAGAAGTATTCAGAACATGCAGTGTGATCACAGAACACGTAATATGTAGGTGAACAGGCGCACAGAACAGGTTTTTTTGACTAGACGCATTCCTCTCTCCGGTTTGGGACGGACGTACTTTTCTATGTTTAGGGCTGGCAGTGACGGCAGAAGGCGAGAAATGAAACCAGGAAATTCTCAAAATAAAATTCTCTTCACTTATTTCCTGGTTCAGATTGGAATCTGCAGACCGGGAAAAAGTTCTGAAAGGTCAAAGCAAAAACCCACCTGCCATGCCAGGCGCGAGATTACACATTACCTCAAAGGTTTAATATAAACCCTGAATGGGAGACTTTTAGTCTGCTGAAGCATTGAGTGTCATTGAAAAAAAGTAAAAATTTTCCATAAAATCACTCACACTCACTTTTTTTTTTTCACCTCAGTGCTGCTGATCACCTGCAGCCTCTTTCAGCCACTTCATGTCTATAGGCATCAGCTGCCCATTTCTTGCTGTGGACCGGCTTCCTACCTGCGTAATGTCTGGTCACTCCACCGGGGCACATATGAGAGAGCGAGAAATGCAGAAGCACAATTGGGAGACAGTTGTCACCCCATAACTGGGGCAGCACAGTGCCTTAGTGGTCTAACCTTGCAGCACCGGGGTCCATGGTTCACATTCCAACCAAGACACTACCTGTGTAGAGTTTGCATGTTCTCCTTGTTCCTGTGCAGGTTTCCTCCGCCACTTCTAAAAACATGCCGGTAGGCAGTGGCGTCGCTAGGGGGGTGGCTTTTGGGGCTATAGCCCCGAATCTGGGGCCCATAGCCCCGAGTCTCTGCAGGGGTCTCCAAGAGGGGGGGCTCTCTGGGGGCCCTGATGTAAGGGGGGCTCTCTGGGGATATATATATATATATATATATATATACACTCACACACAAGCGTAGATTATATACATGTGTATGCCTGCCCAAGCCTATAACTTTCTTTACTACGCTGCTAATGGGCTCTAGCCCCAGATCTTTTGTAGACCTAGCAACGCCCCTGCTGGTAGGTCAACTGGCTCCTGTCTAATGCCGCGTACACACGGTCGGGCTTTTCGACAACAAAGGTCCGACGGTCTTTCCGCCGGACTTTCGCCAGACTTTCTAACGACCGCGATTGCCTACACACGATCACACCAAAGTCCGACGGATTCGTAACGTGATGACGTACGACCGGACTAAAATAAGGAAGTTGATAGCCAGTAGCCAATAGCTGCCCTAGCGTTGGGTTTTTGTCCGTCGGACTAGCATACAGACGAGCGGATTTTTTGACCGGACTCGAGTCCGTCGGAAAGATTTGAAGCATGTTCCAAACCTAAAGTCCGTCAGATTTTCGACCGAAAAAGTCCGCTGCAGGTCCAATGGAGCCCACACACGGTCGAGTTGTCCGCCGGAACTCGGTCCATCGGACCAGTCCGGTCGAAAAGTCCGCTCGTGTGTACGCGGCATAAATAGGCCTTTGTACACTATATTGCCAAAAGTATTGGGACACATGTCTTTACACGCACATGAACTTTAATGGCATTCCAGTCTTATGCCCTGTACACACGGTCGGACATTGATCGCACATTCCGACAACAAAATCCATCGGATTTTTTTCCGACGTATGTTGGCTCAAACTTGTCTTGCATACACACGGTCACACAAAGTAGGTTGGAAATTCCGAACGTCAAGAACGCGGTGACGTACAACACGTTACGGCGAGCCGAGAAAAATGAAGTTCAATAGCCAGTGCGGCTCTTCTGCTCGATTCCGAGCATGCGTGGCACTTTGTGTGTCGGAATTGGGTACACACACGATCGGAATTTACACGAACGGATTTTGTTGTCGGAAAATTTTAGAGCCGGCTCACAAACTTTGTGTGTCGGAAATTCCGATGAAAAAAGTCCGATGGAGCCCACACACGGTCGGAATTTCCGACATCAAGCTCCGATCGCACATTTTCCGTCCGGTCGTGTGTACAGGGCATAAGTCTGTAGGGTTCAATATTGGAGGTCCATGAAGACACGGATCTTGTAGCAGTTATTCAGTCCCTATCTACACTATATTACCAAAATTATTGGGACGCCCACCTTTACACGCACATGAACTTTAATGGCATCCCAGTCTTAGTCCATAGGGTTCAATATTGAGTTGACCCACCCTTTGCAGCTATAACAGCTTCAACTCTTCTGGGAAGGCCGTCCACAAGGTTTAGGAGGGTGTCTATGGGAATGTGTGACCATTCTTCCAGAAGGCTTGGCTCCCAGTATCAGCTCTAATTCATCCCAAAGGTGTTCTATCGGGTTGGGATCAGGACTCTGTGCAGGTCAGTCAAGTTCCTCCACCTCAAAGTCACTCATCCATGTCTTTATGGACCTTGCTTTGTGCACTGGTGCGCAGTCATGTTGGAACAGGAAGGGGCCACCCCCTAACTGTTCCCACAAAGTTGGGAGCATGAAATTGTCCAAAATGTCTTGGTATGCTGATGCCTTAAGAGTTCCCTTCACTGGAACTAAGGGGCCAAGCCCAACCCCTGAAAAACAACCCTCCACCATAATCCCCCCTCCACCAAATGATTTGGACCAGTGCACAGAGCAAGGTACATAAAGACATGGATGAGCGAGTTTGGGGTGAAGGAACTTGACTGGCCTGCTGGACTGCACAGAGTCCAGAACTCAACCTGACAGAACACCTTTGGGATGAATTCGAGTCAAAACTGTGAGCCAGGTCTTCTCGTCCAACATCAGTGCCTGAGTTTACAAAGGCACTTCTGGAAGAATGGTCAAACATTCCCATAGACACACTCCTAAACCTTGTGGACAGCCTTCCTGCTTTTCAGGGGAGTGGCAGTCTTTTCCACACATCTGCCCTAAAGTAATACCTGGTGATCCTGCAATGAAGGCCAACCATTTGTGCTGCACATTACAATCTAAGGCCCCTGTCTCTCCTACATACACATATAAATAACTATAAATCGGGCAGCACAGTGGCTAAGTGGTTAGCACTTCCACCTATCAGCACTAGGGTCATCAGTTCAAATCTCAACCACAGCACTACCTTCCTTGGAGTTTGCATGTTCACCCTGTGCTTGTGTGGGGTACTCCGGTTTCCTCCTAACACCCAAAAGACATACTGGGTGGAGGAACTTGACTGGCCTGCAACGAGTCCTGACCTCAACCCGATAGACCACCTTTGGGATGAATTAGAGTGGAGACTGCCAGCCAGGCCTTCTCACCCAACATCAGTGCCTGACCTCACAAATGCGCTTCTGGAAGAATGGTCAAACATTCCCATAGACACACTCCTAAACCTTGTGGACGGCCTTCCCAGAGGAGTTAAAGCTGTTATAGCTGCAAAGAGTGGGCTGACTCAATATTGAACCCTACGGACTAAGACTGGGA